>NW_015505226.1:1973892-2006549 GCF_001515645.1 Sinocyclocheilus grahami
TAAACAAACCTTCCTTCTGTTTCTTTTCCCGTCTTACCACACATGTGGGGGCATGTTAGAATGAGCCGGTTTAGGTAGGCGTGGTTGACTTAACTTTTATAAAGAATATCTCTTTGGATTTGAGACTTTAGTCTTTGCAACTTTACAGATCTTCTTTATGCAGCAAGAGCTTGTAACACTCCAAAGAGAAAGGAAAAATGGAAATCGCATCATATGACCCCTTTAAAATTAGCCAACAAGCCATATGTGTTGACTGTGAAAGACAGTATACTTTAATTATATGCATTTATGGTGCAATTGCTACATTTTCGTTTTCATATGTACTGCAAGCAATGTGCTGTCCCTTTAATTCAGCGCGTGTATCCCAGCAAAAATAGACTCGGTGCGGAAACGATCTCTGCACTGCTGCAGACGCACCGCTCCTGAATGCACTGCCGTGTGCAGTGTGAATGCTTTAATCCATTAACATGAGCGCGGAAAAAATACGCACCACATACCACGCACTGCAAACAGAATAATGTGAACCTGGCATTATGTGTGTGCGCTGCAAGTGTGCATGAGTGCACGGTCTACAGGAGAGCCCACGAGCGCTGAATGGTTAAACACTGGCAAGAATGAAAAAGTAATGCAAAAACTTTACTTTACTTGTATAAACTTTAGTGACGATGTAACACTGCCTTGATTGTGCAAGTGACAATTCCTGGGTCAACTGTGCAGCTCGCTTACAGACAGACATGATGTGTGGTGATTTGAAGCCATTCGAGTATTTTTAGAGAGAAAGAGAGCACGCGGTGATTCACTCACGCTATTTGTGAAATTACGTCTCACACAAGGTTTTCAAATTACTTTGCAAGTTATTTAATGAAGAAATATGAAGGTGATTACCTCACATTCAGCATTATAGTTATTTCACCCGCAACGGACAGAGACGGTGCCGCTGCATGTCGTACCAAACCTCTCACAGAAGCGTCATCAGCTTGAGATCGCTTTTTTGAGATCGGCCTTTTAGAGACCGCCGATCAATCATCCCAACGTGATTATCGGCCGATAATGATCGGTAGCCGATCAATCGGAGCACCCCTAGTATTTTGACACTTTGCTGCTTGTGACCTCTGCTGCTTGCGTTGTTTTCTGCATTAGCAGTGAACACATCCGTAAGCAGTAAAAGTGAAAAACAAGACCAAACAAACTCTACACAGGACTGAACAATAAACAAACCACATTAGTGCCGTGTTCAAAACTGGAAGGTTAGTGTTCATGGTGTTGGCCTAACATGATGGGCAACATGACGCCTATTTCAGGAGGACAAAAATAATATTACAGGCCTTTGGCAAACATAGCTGCAGGGACTCTGGTTGGGACTCGCCGCTGCTAAACAAACCTTCCTTCTGTTTCTTTTCCCGTCTTTCCACACATAAGAGCGCTCTTTTACTGCCACACGGGAATGTGGCGTAACCTTTTACACAAACTCGGCTTCAAGAGATGTGCACAAAGTAGAGGAAGAGCCAATTCTCCATGGTTTAAGAGGAGTCGTCGCCTGATGGCAAAGGAAAAAAGGTGAAAAGAGCCACCAGGAGGATTCTTTGAGTCCCTTGACAGACAATAGAGTGCTGCAGGAATGCATTTTTGCAGGCCGGTCAATGGGTCTATGGGGTTATCATTTTGTCAATGGGTTCCTATTGGGTTGTTGTCATAGGAACAAGGGTGATGCTAACTCACACACAAGCGATATGTCCCTCACTGCAGCGCTTTTGAGTAAGTCACATAAATGACAAAATAAAAACTGCATAAAACCACTCATATTTTGGAAGCATGTGAATTACACACTTCACCTGAAAATCAACTTTGAACCCATGTTTAACTGCACTGCTGATTACAGGCATGAGGGCCAGTCGGGTCGGACAACATCCAGCTGTAAGTACATAAACACGTCATTGAGAGGAAGCAGGGAGAGACCAGGGAGGTCATCAGGATGTTGCACTGATAATGCAATTCACAATCTAGCTTATTTTAATAAATAATTCTGGTCACTGTAAAAACTTTTGAAAGTTAAGCATTTGGAGGAGGAGGCTTGTAAACATCCATAGGTCAGATAATGATCCATGGTTGAAAAAAAAGAGAGAGAGAAAGAAAATTAAGTTTAGGAGCGCTAATAAATAAGGAAACCAGGATGACCATGAGCACACAATTCACCAATTCAGCTTTAGGTTAGATCTTAGTTTAAAAGTTCTCCTTAAAAGTCATAAAAGCAACAGGTATATGAACTAAAAGTCACCAAACTCCAATTTAAAATTTTGATGTCACTTCATGAAATCTTGAGCATTCAAACAATATATCTGACTTGCAATTGTCGTTTTATCAAGCTAAATGCATTTAAAAAAAAATCACTTAAGAAGCCATTGGCTTCTATAAGAAACAAAAATAGGCACCAAATTATTTTAAGTGCCACACTACATTAACGTATATGAACAAAAGATTCATGTTAATGTATAAAAGATTAAACCACAACCTTTGAAAACCTAAGCTTCTGAAATGTTAAAAAATGAATTAATTAAACATTAAGGTAACTAATTTTCATATATACTGTATATAAATTACCCTAAACAGTTATGATCACCATGGATGCATTTATTTGATCAAATACAGGGAAAACAGTAATATTGTGAAATATCATTACAATGTAAAGTAACCGTTTACTAGGTTATCATATATTAAATTATCATATATTAAATGTAATATATATAATATATTATTCCAGTTATTTCAGCAGCCATTTCAGTGTTGCATCATCTTTCAGAAATGATTCTAATATGCTGATTTGGTGCTAAAGGAACATCTTTCATTATTAACAATGTTATGTGCAGCTTAATATTTTTGTGGAAAAGGTGAATTTTTTTTCCAGGATTCTTTGATGAACAAATTAAATGAACAAGAATTTATTTGAAACAAATAACTAAAAAACAAACTTCATAGTAGGGCTGGACGATATGGCCAAAATTTATGTAACGATATATTTCTTAATTTTGGTCGATACGATATAATTCCGATATCGATATGAACACTATTAAAAAAAGCCTCATAAAAATGGCCAAGAACGCCCACAACAGATGTCTGTGCATACAAACTTATGAAAAATTAATTTGCCAAGTCCATGACACCTCATATAAAACCATATAATATAAAAAAGGCACAAATAAATTAATTTTCACCTTTTATTTGTATTTAGCCTTCATACAAACAAGAAATGTGAAATCATTGTCAAATAATCGTCTCAGACTCACCTAATTAATATTAATATCTTTAACTTCAAACTATAGGCTAACATGCACTACCAGTCAAAAGTTTTTGAACAGTAACATTTTGAAATATTTTTACTATTTAAAATAACTTTTCTATTTGAAAATATTTTTAAATGTGTCAATTTATTCCTGTGATTTCAAAGCTATATTTTTAGCATCATTAATTAGGGCTGTGCGATATTGAAGAAAAATGCGATATGCGATACCTTATTAAAAAATGCGATATTCGATACGATATTGCTTAAAGTATGTAAAATCAATTTCAATTATATTTTAAAATATTTAAAAATTAAAATTATATAACCAATTTGCTTCACATTCTTTCTTGGAAAAGAAAGAATCACTACACAGGGTGTCTACAGATATGAACAAGTTAAATTTAAGACTTTTTAATACCACCTTATGTGAAATTTAAGACCAAGCCTGTGATGGAAATACACATTATATAAATTTTAAGGGGGTCTGAATACTTTCCGTACCCACTGTGTATATATATAAATATTCACTTAAAACATAACAGACTGCGTTTACGACTGCGTTTACGAGAATGATCGTCGAGACGGGTATTATTGATATAATTCTGTGTGTATGTGTCTGTTCAAACATGAGGAGGAGATGCGAAAGACGAATCAACTCAGTGTTTGCGCACTGTCTGAAACGCGTCTCTCTGTGTGTGTGCGCGCTTTGCACAGGTGCGGCAGAACTGAAGAGACACTGCGCTAGATGCGGCTTGTGCGTGCGCTTCAGGTGTGAGTCAGACAGCAAGACGAGACGGCAAAGAGTTGTTTTCTGCAACTTATTGCACTTGACTCTTTTTAACGTCAAGCAATTCTCTGCTATATGCGTCGAACTAAAACTTTGACCTTTTGCAACGTTTTGATTTAAGTAGCCCATTATTGAAATGATTGAGATATCCCACGCCCTTGCGATATGCATATTGCGATATTTACATTTGCAATATTTCGATAATTTCGATATATCGTGCAGCCCTATCATTAATCCAGTCACATGATCCTTCAGAAATCATTCTAATATTCTGATTTGCTGCTCAAAAAATCATTTATGATTATGTTGAAAACAGCTAAGTATAATTTTTTCAGGTTTCTTTGATGAATAGAAAGTTCAGAAGAACAGCATTTATCTAAAATAGAAATCTTTTGTAACATTATAAATGTCTTTATCATCACTTTGATCAATTTAAAGCATCCTTGCTAAATAAAAGTATTAATTTCTATAATGATTTTCCAAAAAAAATAAAAATAAAAGAAACATACTGACAAGCTTTTGAATGGAATAGTGTATAATATTACAAAAGCTTTTTATTTCAGATAAATGCTGATCTTTGGATCTTTCTATTCATCAAAGAATACTGAATAAAAATGTACTCAACTGTTTTAAATACTGATAATCAGCAAATCGGCATATTAAAATGATTTCTGGATCATGTGACACTGAAGAGTAATGATGCTGAAAATTCAGCTTTGATCACAGAAATAAATTACATTTTAAAATATATTCAAATAGAAAGCAGTTATTTTAAATAGTAATAAAAGAATTCTTAAAAAAATATCTTACTAGAATCTTACCGTTCAAAAACTTTTGACTGGTAGTGTAGGCTGATTATTCTTACAGATAGAAACAAATGTGCTTTAGCCAGTATAAAGTGTATGAAAAGTGCTCCGAGTTGCTGCAGGAGAAAACAAAAAACTTTGCTAAGACGGGCTTATTATTGAACATGCAAACTGATTCTCTGCCAGCAGGAGGCACTTTGAGAGCAGCTGTAATCAAATCAGCTCCGCTCATGAATGCTTCTTTATCAGATAAAATGAAAATGCCATCGAAACTTTTCTGAAGACCCTTCAGAGATACATTCAAATAAAACACCCGCGACGTGTTTTGATTTTGAAACGTGCAGTGCTCATGTTTATTCAATGAAGTCAAACGCCACAAATAAATCAATGTATGGGAAACACTGGTAATGTATATCGAAATATCGGAAATGTGTTTAAAAATCATATCATTGTTATTGAAAAAAAAATTATAATCGCGATACATATTGATATTGAATTATTGTCCAGCCCTACTTCATACTACAGTCAAGGTCTCTGTAAAGGGCTACTATGATACAGATATCCATATTAAAACTGTACCAGAGATTTACAAGTAGGTGAACTTGAGCCGTTTGAGAGAGTGTGACCCATCTCACCCTGCAAAAGCTCTAAATTCCTTGAATTCCTGTCTCCTGTCCTCTCTCAACTCTCGCTGAAGAAAACAAGCATTGATATCAAAAACCCCCAGGAAACCATGTCACATTGTACACAGATTTTCAAAAAAACAGTGCGATATTTTTGTTGTAAGCATTTGAAAAGAGCAGCAAGAAACACAATAGAAAGTCTTTTGAGCCTGCTGCTTCCCGCTGAACACAGGAAAGGAGGGGACGCACTCACTTTCTAGACAATTCTATTGTTTTCCCGACCCCACTGTCTCGCTTGAAAAATTACTCGCCTTATTTTACGAGTTGCATTTGATAGTGCTTTCAAACACACAATAGGCCATGTCAGAGAGGCAGGTTATGAAGGTTTTAGCAATTTTCCTGAATGAAAATAAAAGAAAACTGACTTGAGACGTCCCCATTGCAATGCTCACAATTGGTCTTTGCTGCTACATAAAAAAAAAACGTTTTCAGGCATTTCAGACCATCATCCACACAGTCTTACATAACCCTTTCTCCTGTCATCCAACATGAGCATCTCTCTTGAGTGCTGACATCTCAGACACCCTGCAATGTTAACAAATCATCGAAATGTCTCCAAGTCGTGTTTACCCTGAAGCTAAACAGGAACTCCATTTATGTAGGTCTCCCCCAAAATAGCTATTTCTATTTGAACAGGATGACCCTCAGAATGAAATGCACATACCTTCATGTGCACAGCCGATCAGCAAAAAAAGAAATGTTATGGCTCGGCAAACAAGTCTCTTATTTATATTTAAGATGGTGAAAATATTAACATAAATATACATCAAAACAAAAGAGCCAGGGCCTTTTATAATGCTGCGGACACAATATTACACAGGAAGACATTGTAGAAATACCCTGTTTGCAGCCGTCTAGCTATCTTCGATTAATTTAATTTAAAAAAACAGTGTCTGATTATTGGAAAAAGAAAGAAAGTAGCAGATGCCTGGTCATATAATCTCAACATGGAGACGACCGCATGCAGAACAAAAAACCATCTTCTATAGGCCACTTATGATTTCCTTATAAGTTTGATGGATTTGGAAATCACACAAGGGAGAATTGAAACCAGACTAGAGATTTGCATTTGACATCAGTGCGTTACTAATAACATGACATTATAATAAGCATAAAAACACACTGCACACACAAATATTAGGTAATACTCTACCATTCAAAATGAACATTTTTAGGTTTTCATTTAAAAAAAAAAAGAAAAGGAATTAATACTTTCATTCAACAAAGATGCATTCAATTGATCACAAGTCAGAGTAAAGACTGTAACATTGTTACAAAAGGTTTGTTTAAAATAAATGCTATCTTTCAAATCAGCATATTATGATTTCTGAAGGATCATGTGCCACTGAAGACTGGCTGCTGAAAATTCAGCTTTGACTTCTCTAATTTCTCAGCTGTTTTGAAGTTTGTGTACAGTCAAACATTTAATCCATGGATGAGGCAAGATGCAAAGCATGATGAAAGACAGAAGAAATTCTGCAATATTCACATTCCTTATTTTAACCATTTTTACATCATTGTGCAATAACACAATACAAAATGGAAAAATGTTGACCAAATATTTTCATAGGCATCACTGCCACACACAACACTGCAGTGTTCGACAGCAAACCGTTTTATACTCACAAAGTATATACAATGTATCCTATACCAAGCTATTAAATCACTTGGTTATTTGCATAACATCAGACAACATGACACTTGCACCAGATGTCTGTAATTAGAGTGTAGTGCCTGGATGCCATGCAAACGTGGAAAACATTGTTCAGATACAAAAACACCTTGCTGAACCCAGAGGAGTTGCTAGAGAGAAAGAAAAGTGTCTGGTCCCATTGTACAATTTACACTTGTAATGTTTAAGACATCTTATTTATTAGCACTAAAGGGAAATGAGTCCTTTACAGTAGGGATGGGCGATATCTTATCGTTTGCGATAGATCGGTAAAAATTCTCCCCACGATGAGAATTAGTCTTCCCGCGATAATAACAATAAAGACTAGTTGTTGACATATTTCTGTGTGCGACAGTGTGGAGCAACTTCGCGGAAGGTGGACGTGAAATTGAGGAGGAGCAGCCTATATCGGTATATGAGGAGCTTGAGCTCCTTTTACAATCTGTAACTGGTTTGGTTAGGGCTGTACAGTGCACAAAAAATCGGTCTGAATAAATGTACTACAGTAGCATGTGTGCGATACAGTTTTGCATGTGTATGAGCCGGTTTACAAACCTGTTGTCCAACAAAGATATAATTTATATTGACATGCTTTTTCTCCAAATTAACTTAACATAGTCGAGTGTTTGAAATACTTCTTTTTGTGACCAGACGTGGTTTCATATTACAGAATTATAGTATTACATACAGTGATAAAGGCCATGTCGATTAACATTGCATTATAAATATACTTTCCTTATAAAAATACCCAAGATTGAAGAACACAGAAAAACCATATATTTTGTGCAATCGTATGTTTATTTTCCTCAAGTTTCATCAGTTAACATCTCTATCCCCGTTGTGCGTTTTATACAGCGATAACTGGATACCTTCCTGGATCGTCATCAGTAGTATTACTTCTGCTATGGATATGTGGAGTTTCTGTGCAAGAGTGCTTCCAGTATGAATTAAACAGTCTTTACATTACGTGTGTACTCAATGCTCACAACACCCTATTTTAGGTAAAAATAGGAAAGATAATACTTTTCTCTAGTTTGTCTCTTGTGTATCAGTAGTTTCATCTGATAAACAAACTCAAACACACGTGTTTTCAGCGTCTGCGTCTCAATATATGAGGACATGAACACATGCACTTCATCTTCAGAGCTGTTCTTAGAGTCACTTCATCAGCTTTATGCAGTTTCATTTGAGAAAAAATACCGTCAAATACACGCTGAAACTAAAACTGAAAGACCTTCATGACAAACAGTCAAAATAAAAGTCTGGTTTAACTTGAAATTATATGCCAGAATATATTAATTCATTTCACTAGACACCCTTTTTTATGATAAATTTGTACTGAATCATAAAACACGGAATCCATAAGAAATCAAATGGAAAACACAGAATTTAAGAAAATATAAAATGCATTTTTGCATAAAATGCAAGATATCAAGATATTAAATAAATAAAGTATGTAAGTATGTATGTATTAGAGCCCGACCGATATGTTTTTTTTTGGGGCCGATACCGATATTTGGGAGTAAAAAAAAAGGCAGATTTCGATATATCGGCCGATATTCTTCATCTACAGTATCAGTCAAAAGTTTGGACACTTTCCCATTCGTGTCCAAACATTTGACTGGTACTATATATAGAATACAGTATATACATAAACGGAATATATATACATAAACACATTTTTTGCAATGATCACTCAAATGTGGTGATCAATGGATACGTAATGGAGGCTGGGCATTTAACTATTTAATAATAAACTTTATTATCCAAAATGAGTCTGACATATGTTTTTTTTTGGGGCCGATACCGATATTAGGAAGTTAAAAAAAAGCCGATATCGATATATCGGCAGATATTCTTTGTGTATATTATAGTACAGTACCAGTCAAAAGTTTGGACACTTTCCCATTCGTGTCCAAACATTTGACTGGTACTATATATAGAATACAGTATATACATAAACGGAATATATATACATAAACACATTTTTTGCAATGATCACTCAAATGTGGTGATCAATGGATACGTAATGGAGGCTGGGCATTTAACTATTTAATAATAAACTTTATTATCCAAAATGAGTCTGACATCAGTGCACTGAACAGTAAAGTTGAAGTATATACTATCGACGTGGGGGTGGTCTCATTCGAAAGCGGGCCTCTAGACGTACACCCGATTTGCATTCGAGAGGGTTCCTCGAGCTGAAGGGATCCCCCGAATTTGAATGCGGATTCTCCACGCCGTTACGGAGATATGGCCGTTCAAAGTTTTAATGGTTTTCCATAGACTTAATCTTTAAAGCATTTCATCCAGGTCGCCAGTAGCAAACAATGGAGCGCGCTCTGCTGGATAAACTAAGTAATTACACCATTTCAAGCATTTTATCTGCATTATATGTTCTGTAAAAAAAAATTTCATATTGGCGGCATTTTCGCCGATACCGATATATCGCGACAGGCTCATATCGGCCGATAATGTCGGCAAAACGATATATCGTTCTGGCTCTGGTATGTATGCATGTATATTGGAATATATCAAACAAGTAGCCCTTGAGACTATTTTATCCCTTCAGGGAGCCCTCACTCACAAAAAGGTTGGAGACCCCTGCTCTAAAGAAACAGGATTCCCTGAATTATCGTCATTGATATCGCTATCGTAATAAATACCAGAAATATCGTATAGACATATTTTTAAGTCCATATCGCCCATCCTTACTTTACAGTCCAACCAGTGGCTAGTAATTCAAGTGTGAGTCTCCGTGACAAACTTTGCAATCATATTAAAAGGTCAAATCAGGTTCAGCCAGGGTGACATCATACTGAGAATTCAATCTGCTGTAATTCAGTGTTGCTTTGTTAGCAACGGGAGCAGTTTTCAAAATAGAGTAATTTGTTTGAGAAAATTCAATCAAGCCCAGCCTTGAGAGCAACATTGACACAGCACAAACTCAGACTGTGGAGTCTGAGAAACACTGTAGCTTTTGACAGAGCTGATACATGGCTGACAGAGACGCTTTTCATCAAGAAATACAGTCTCCAGACTGACTCTCTGACTCCAAAAAATAACCAAGTGGAAGCTCTCAAAAGCATAGATGAGAGACAGGCTGTTCACCAAACTTTTTTTTTCAAACTGACAGTAACAGAGAAAGCACGACAACGTCCTTCATTTCTGTATAAAATTAAATTTCCTGACAAGTTTTATCTGCTAAAGGGCCTGTAGATCAAGTGGATGGAGGTGAATAGTTTGTTCCAGCAAGTTCACGCTATAAGCACACTGTGTTTATCACCAAGGACAAAACTGAACTCAAACATGTAAAAGGTGTCGGACTTGGTCATAAATGAATCTTCAGGGCAAGATTATCTGACACGTCACAACTAGGGGCAATGTGAAAGGAACTGAACTCCGTTCACTCAAGTTTTTAAAGTTTGAAAGGGGATCCTTGACTTAATTGACTGAATAAGCAGAATAGCAGATTAACAAGCCCTCACTCAGTGTTATTTTACTATTATAATTTAGATACTATTATAGTGTAATTCCATGTCAAATCAACCACATTTCAGAAACTTAATGCAGTTGTTTTGAAATGATACATTTCTAGTTTCAACATAATTTGTTCTTCAGACATTCCTCTTTAAAAGAAAAGCATCACATTTCTAGTTTCAACATAATTTGTTCTTCAGACATTACTCTTTAAAAGAAAAGAAGCATCATATTTATGCAAAGTCACCCACATTTGGTTTTTGACCACTGAAAATGTGTACCATTTAAGGATTTACTCCTAGAGCCATACTGAAATTCCAGTATCTCTGGAACTGAAACATAGGGCCTTAAAAATGAAGATGCCAAAAGGAAAAAGTTTGCTAAGACCCAATATCTAAAAGGACATTAAGATATCTTTAATACTTCTAGAGTTACAGGCATGCAAACTTTGGAGAAAAAACGTAAAGACCAACACCGGCACATAAAGCAACGAAGATTGCTGAAGTCAACAGATTTTACGATGATCAGATTATGATGCTCATGCTGCTATCTTTCTGAAGTCATTTTTAACCCCCTATAATTTGGCTCTGAATCTCAGGTGAAAATTGCCATTTTGACCCCCCTCTACAAAATAGTGGATTATTCAGTAAATATTAATTCATGACATAATAATCTGTCTTTCATCACTATATACATGTTTATCTTTCTTCAGAAAAAAATATTAGCAAAATCAAAAATTTGAGCCGGGGACCTCTGGTTGAGTTGACACGGAATGACCCTATCACATTTATTCATATTTTGAATTAGTTTTTATTTTTATATTTTTCCTTTTGAAAATAAAAATGTTGCCTAGGCAGCTAGCTGAAATAAAAGGAGTACTTTTAAAAATAATTTTATACGTTTTATTTGTAAAGTTTTAGCTTACTACAACAACCCTGCACTCAACACAACAAGAGAATAAAAGACAGTGTCTTGAGGTGATCAGCTACAATTAAATAACATACCTCATACTAATAAGCCTATACTTATGTTCAGACAAACATGGCTAAATATACATTAAACTCACTGGAATTCATTGATGACATACATGAGTGACACTGAGGCCTGAAATGCACAATCATATCAGCCACTCTGACAGCACTCATTTATCCAGAGTGTGAAATTTCAATCACTGTTCCTTCCCTTTTGCCTATCAGTACTATGTGCTCATTGGGGTCATGTGGTGTGAGGCGTTTCACACA
Source organism: Sinocyclocheilus grahami (assembly GCF_001515645.1). Classification (NCBI taxonomy): domain Eukaryota; kingdom Metazoa; phylum Chordata; class Actinopteri; order Cypriniformes; family Cyprinidae; genus Sinocyclocheilus; species Sinocyclocheilus grahami. The sequence goes on from NW_015505226.1 coordinate 1,985,839, forward strand.
ACAAAATATACCAAAATACAAAAGCCAGCACACTAATATCGCTCCCCAACCTGAGTCTCATAGATCTAGTGAGTTACCAACCTAGACAACATTTTTTTGGGGACCCAAATGCTTTTTGCATACTGCATTTAAACTCACATTTAATCCAAAACAATTTCAGTACACCGGTAAACGGTTTCGGTTTCACACCTGTCATTTTCAAGGGGATGAGCATCACTTTTAATCCTAGTTTAATTAAACCCAGCTCCAGAACTGGGGGCCAAAGGCATACAAACAGTATGCCATGCTGGAGTGTAATTGGGAGTTGTTTATCAACAGACAACCAATCATATATATCATAAACTTACTCAATACTTCACTCATTAAATATTTATGCACTTTAAATGTTAATCTTGGAGAGTTTTATATGTTGCCTAAATCAAAGTCTGAAGGGAAACGTTACAAAATGAGTCAAAAAAGCAGATTTACGTAGCAAATGAACAAGCAGTTACACAGGACAGGTGGCCATGTCCTGTATTTGCCCAATCCATATGACTAACCTCCTAAATATGCTAATAAGAACGCTAAACCAGCGTTTCAGAAAGGAAAGTACTGAATGAAATCTCAGAACCTGACTACCAGATTGATGGACAGTGTGAAAATGACACGAAAATAATGAAAATAACCCAGGATTACAACTTTCAAGCGTAAAAAAAGCCCACAACTTTGTTGCTTAGAAAGACAAAGCATTAGTTTGAGATATTAGCCACATCCTGAAACTCCTCGTTCAACAGGTAGGCAGGCCCACAGGTCCTTAGCAGCAAGGCAAAAACTCTGTGTCTATTCTCGGCGAGGGAAACTAAACAGACACATGGCTTTATGGCACTTTCAAGCACGTGCTTACCTGCTGTAAACGAGACAGTCCATATGATTGATTTCTTTATCCGAGCGGTGTCGTCTGTAATCCTCCCATAAATCCTTGATAGCGGTAACGGACAAAATAAAAACCACAGGGGCAAGAGCCAACTCTGGTTGAAAAGCATTGACCACAGGCACGAAATTCAGTAAGGCTATGAAAACAAAATACACGTTGGCAAATCGGTGGAATTGCTCGAAGAGGTTCTTCGGTAGGAAAGAAAGCAGCGTGTATTTTGTGGTTTTGATCTTATTGTTTGCATAGTGTCTGTTGGGGTTATCCCCTCCTTTGGTATGGTCATATAAGATATTGGCGTGCACAATCCTTGTTTTGCTCTCCTTTTTGCTTTTCCTTCTTTTATGCTTTTTCACTTTGGTACTTTTCGTTTCTCCAGACTCTCCGGTCTCTCGCGCCATACTTCGCCCAAAACTTTTGTCTCTTTTCATTGAACCAATAAAGATGGTATCTATGTGATCATACTGATCCTCTTTGCCGACGAAGGGCCGTATGAAAAGTTCTTCACTCTGTTTTATCGTCCTCACCCATCGCGTCAATTCTCTCCCTTTCTCTCGTCAGCACTGAAAAGTTTTACAGCGGCATCTTTTTTTCCCTCAGTGGATGAAGATGCTTTAAGGCAGGGCCGAGCAAATGTACATACGCTCTGTTACACATTTTAGCTATATAAATCATTAGGATAAACCTACAGACGAGCATTCCTTGTTTAAAGTCCACCCCTATGATTGTGCTTGCGGTGTTTTACGCAGGCCGTGTTGAAAAAAATAAGCCAATCATGGGAGGTACAAAATTAACGTCACCGCCAACGCAAATAAACCTCCGCCCACCGACCAATGAAACATCTGAACTGAAAGTGCCACGCGTTACCATTGAGAAAAAAAAAGTGTTTCCCGTTGTAAGATGCAAGTGTAAACACAGTTTGTTTTGAAGCCACAATTTTATTTAATCAGGCATCTGGATAATCTGGGTTTAATGCAGATGTAAGTGACCTGTAGCAGTCAGATTTCTGCATTAATTGTTGCAAAGCCAAGTGTTGTCGAATATGTAGCTAATATGAAACTGAACTTTTTTTTTGTGATAAAAAAAAAGATTGTGTCTAATGTCTACTATTATTGCTTACTATTATGTTTTATCTGTGTTGCCCTTCTTGTCATCTACTTATGTAGTCATCCCTGTTTAGTTTTTTTAATAAGTTCTCATCATCTTCCTAAAACTCTGAATATTATTACAAAGCTCAGAGATAAAACCTAAGGACTACAGACTTACGTTTACAGAACAAAAAGATAAATGCATCTAAACGTTTTAGAAAACTCATTACTGAGGAAAAAATCTAGCCTTTCTGTTTGTTTACTTGTCCTGATATCTGTAAAATGCATTGCAGAAAGTTCACTGAGAGCATAAACTTATAAAGCATAAAATCGAGCTGAACACAGGACGAGGAGGACGACACAAACAGATGACAAGGGAGGACAACACAGATGAAACAACAGCAATAACAGTAGACAAAGACAAATGTATTGTACAGTCAAGACTTTTTTTTTTAGCACAAACTGAACACCATTTTTGGAAAAAGCCTTCCATAAATGACGGAACAAGATGATATAAATAAAGAGCATACACATCGACATACTAATTTCAGAGATAACGACAAATGTATAGTACAAAGCAGTCACTCCTTTCTAGCACAAATGGAACCTCAAACACAGGAACCAGACAAAATTAGTCGTAGTGTGTTCTGTTTGAGTTAATGTATGATATCTTGTGCGCTATTTACAGTTACTCTTGTGCCTTCGTTATCTATTTATTTTCTAAACAGCCATAATTGTTCAAATTAAGATTTTTTTTCAAGGTAATTATAATAACAAATTGACAACATTTGTTTATGTGGTTAAAAAATTAACTTATAGAAGTAAAAAAGCTCAAAATAGAGCGATGTATATATTGTTTACTATTGTAAATTCTTTAGTATGGTAGTAGCAGAGTAGGTTTTGGGATGGTTGCCTTCCCACAAACTATTAAACAGACCACACCAAAAATGTAGATATTTCAGTTCAATTAAAAATAGCACATGAACGTTTCATTAGTGATCACATCAAATCTACGCCCTTTTGGTGGAGATTCCTGTAGCCATGAAACTATTAACGATTCGTTATGTTTATATTACTGCCACAAACAAGTTAATCAGCTTCGCTGTGACTCAGGAGCCTGCAATGAGACGAAAGCAAACATGCCACCTAGTGCAGTTTAATAAACTCTCTGATCTGTTTATCCCTTGTTATCTTCTGATTGAATAAGACCATCTGTCTTAAGAATGCAGAAAAACAACTTTGCAATAACTCTGTATGCTAACTTGAGGTCTGAATTTAAAAAAAAAGTTCTTCGTCCATTGCATAACAGACAAACTGAGGATTATTACAGCTGTTTAATGTGAATGGATATAAGACTGCTTTTGTTGCAATTGCATAAGCAGGTTGGCAAAGTTTGATTACAGGAATAGCTGGGTTAATAATGGTACAAGTTCTGCATCATGAATGGGAAGAACTGGTTCAAATTCCATTCAGGATATTTCGTCTTTTTTTCTACTGATGTACACTCTTAAAAATAAAGGTGCTTCACGATGCCATAGAAGAACCTTTTTGTCTAAATGGTTCCATAAAGAACCTTTCGGTTTCACAAAAGGTTCTTTGTGGCGAAAGAAGGTTCTTCAGATTACAAAAAGGTAAGAAAGAGATGGTTCTTTAAAGAACCTTTGACTGAATAGTTATTTTTGGACCCAAAAATGGTTCTTCTATGGCATCGCTTGAAGAACCTTTTGAAGCACCTTTATTTTTAAGAGTGTACCCTTGAGCAGGGAAAGGAACAAAGCAAGTTGTCTCTGTGCTCTGACATCTGTCTGCAGCGTATACCAGCTGTTGAATTTCTAGTTATCTATAAAATCTAAGCGATAAATCATGACAATGAGGTAAGATCTAAATAGATAAAAATAGATTTTAAATAGATAAACAAGTTGCTATCGCTATTGATCAGGTGGAAAAACACATTTTGACATCAACAGAGGCATACATTAGTAACTGTGTGTCGCTTTGTTCTTTTATGAAAATGCTGAGCATAGGTCATTGTTTTTTTCTTCTTCTTCTGTTTATTACCTACTGGTGTAAATGAAGGATATTTCTGCAGGGATTGTGCTACATGGTGATTTATGTGTCTGCCTGCAAAGTCACAAATTTTAAACTTCTATTTATCTTAAGGGCATTTTAGTGTACCATGCTTTGCCTTTTAAAACTCAGCTCAGGGTGTTTTTTATACTCTCTTGGGTGTAAATAAAAAGCAGCACTGCATTTAGAATAACTCTGAAACTTCTTGTAGTAAATGTATAGTTGGCTGGTAATGGACTGGATCTGGTTTTTACTGTTTGGAATCCAGCTCAACACCAGTTCAGTTAAAGCTTGCATGGCCGGCTTTGATTAAATTAATTAACGTTGCAATGTGAATTGCTTGAATTTGTCAGAATACATACATTTTTCTTGTTTGAATAAACACACAAGCAGTAACATTTAATACTTCATTCACAATGCAGGAATTCCAAGGCTAGCTCCATCAACATGATGGTTTATTCAAAATAGTCATGTGAAATTGGCTTTGGATGGAGATACTTAGCCTATGTGAAAGAGTATTTTTCACTGCACAGTCAATTATGTCATAATTTCTGGGAAAGCTTTTTTAGAGATACAAAAAATGAAATTAGATGAATCACGTTCAGCCTTTTCCCAGACTTTTGCGGTCAAAACAGCACATGGATTTCTCTCATCTGTGAAAAGCGCATCATTGCAGTGGCTTTCTGGCAGTCAGCATGACTGCTTGGAAACGCTCCCTTGTCTCGCTACTGTTTTTCAGGTCTGTGTTGGGTCTGTAGCAGCGTGCGGCAGTGTCTCAGGACCGGCACTCTTTGACCATGCATCACGGAGAAATTGAATTGTTCCTTAATGCCAAGATGCCACAGAGTCCAATCAGCCATTATTTTTCCCCAAACCCAACAGCTGGACGCTTGTACTGCAAATCAAGGACGACAGTGGGCCGGATAGGGCCCTGATTGATCTCCCCCTGCCTCCTTCGCTCAGGGCTAAATGACCCAGCACTCACAAATCTGCTGAGATCTGGAGATTTGGATAGATGCAGCCTCCACTTCCAATAAACCTGGAGAGTGTCCATGCCTGCTGGCTGCCTTTGAAACCTGATTCAGCATTTGCCACTGTTTTGCAGCTCTACATCATTGTGCTTAGCAAGTGGATTAAGTATTGTCATTTAGCAGATCGAATGAATCTTGAATTAGAACATTTAGCTGTTGATGGTGTTTATGGGTTCTGTCTGAAGAAGCTGCCCCCTTGTGGTACAGCTGTTGTAATTTTTTTTTACGGCCTGTTTTATTTATGCTGTTAAGTTTTGGAGATTGTGGTGTCATCAATTGAAAATATTTGTATCACTTATCAATGATTTCATCGTTTTACACATCACCAGTGTTAGCAAATTATAACATCATTCATCAATCATATGAGTACAGGCTAATTAAAATGAAAGCCAAATGATTCATTTGAGTCATCTAATCACAGCGAATTATACCTAAATGCATCTCCATAACAATGATGACTGATGTTAAAGGTAGCATGATTTATTATTAATGACAAAACTTTTAAGATGATTCACATTATTTAGGCTCAATCTTATTCATTAAAGGGAACCATTTAACAGTTTGGGAATCACTTTTGTTCTTTTAAGATTATATAAGTGGAAAAATGGCTGGCTGTACTGCAGATTTGTTCATTCACACCCAATTTACTAAGAATACAATTTTCCTCCAAATTAACCACCATTATATTTTGGCAGTTCTCTAGGCAACCTGTCAACACATACTGCCATTCACATCTGATAGTTTTTTTCCATCATAATTTGATTTTTAATATCATTATCAGCCATTACAATGAACCAGTGAGCCATGAAATTTATGTGGTTTAAGTGGTTCAAATATCTCCACATTTCACACCAGAATGATGCTTTGCAATGTTTTGCAGTAAAGATAATCAACGAGTTAGTTGAACTTTGATATGCTCAGAACAGTGCAGAAATGATGGACATGAAGGCATTTAGCTACCACTTTGTTTATTTAAACGGGGAGTTATCTCAATTATCACCAGTAAAGTATGGAGTGCCACAAGGATCTGTCCTAGGTCCTCTGCTATTTTCAATATACGTTACCCCTTCATAATATTATTAGAAAATACGGAATTAGTTTCCACTGTTATGTTGATGATACTCAACTATATATCTCAAGAAGACCAGATGAAACTTCTAAATTTTCTAAGCTAACATTAAAAATGTAAAAGATTGGATGACCAATAATTTTCTCCTATTGAATTCGGATAAGACAGAGATTGGACTTACTTATTGGACCAAAAAGCAGTACACAGAATCTCTTGGATTACAATTTGCAACTAGACGGATGTACTGTTACTTCCTCTACAGTTAAAAATCTGTTATATTAGACAGCAACTTGTCTTTTGAAAATCATATTTCCCATGTTACAAAAACAGCATCCTTCCATCTTAGAAACATTGCCAAGCTACGAAACATGTTACTTGTTTCTGATTCAGAAAAGCTAGTTCATGCATTTATGATCTCTAGACTGGACTATTGTAATGCACTGCTAGGTGGTTGTCTTGCATCTTCAATAAACAAGCTACTGGTAGTCCAAAATGCAGCGGCTAAAGTCCTTACCAGGTCAAGAAAATATTATCATATTACCCCAATTTTACAGTCTCTGCACTGGCTACCTATTAAGTTTCATATCAGTTACAAATTATTATTACTTACCTACAAGGCACTTAATGGTTTAGCTCCTGCGTACCTAACTAGTCTTCTACCACGCTACAATCCATCACGCTCCCTAAGGTTGCAAAACTCTGGACTTTTGGTAGTACCTAGGATAGCAAAGTCCACTAAAGGAGGTAGAGCTTTTTAGCATTTGGCTCCCAAACACTGGAATAGCCTTCCTGATAACGTTCGGGGTTCAGACACACTCTCTCTGTTTAAATCTAGATTAAAGACACATCTCTTTGGCCAAGCATTCAAATAATGCATCTTATAATCTTGAACTGCAGTTATATCTGATCAAATGCACATTATTATTCCTTAGCTTCGGTTGAACAAATAATTTTTGCTTGGTTGGAAAAGCAGCTACGCAAATTATGTCTCTATTTGTTTCCCTGTTTCTGCCACGGGATTGATATCTAGATATTGTGTAACGTCTAGGTTACTTGTGTAACCCTCATTCCCTGAAGGAGGGAATGGAGATGTTACGTCAGTCGTGACTGACGAATTGGGATCTCGCCCGAGAGCCCAATCACCTTCGAGTGTTAACTAAACAAGCCAATTTGAGATAAATCAGGCAGGTTATTTGTGAATCTGTCTTTGGTGGCTGGAACAATAGTTCTGCCCGGACGATAACGCGGAGCCATATAGTTAATATTAGTAATACGCAGCATGCACGATACAAGGAAATGGTCAGTAACATCATCGCTTTGAGGTACGATATCTATATCAGTAAGATCAATGTGTAATCACTGGGTAGCCAGTGGCGGCACAGAAAAACCCAGGAACAAAGGTTTCTCCACCCGGCACTCCACCGGGGGAAGGAGTGAATTACACAAGCTTTAGTCTGGATTCAGCCCTCACCTGAGATCTGAGATGACCGAACACCTGAGAAGAGATGATGCAAACCCCTCAGAGGACTTCAGATGATGCCAATCTTGAAACAACATAAACTACCAAATTTTGCTACAAGTTTGATTGCAACATATAATCATTGCTGTTAATTGTGTTCATCTTCTGTTTGATTACGTCATTAACTGAATTTTACCGTACATTTCTGCCATATGTACATCAATTTGACATAGTCACCACTGACAAGCTACTACTAAATATATTGTAGAAACTTAATTTCCTGTAAAGCTGCTTTGCAACGATTTGAATCGTGAAAAGCGCCATACAAATAAACTTGAATTGAATTGAATTGAATTGAATTATTAAGCTATTTCTCAAGTCACAGTGCAGGTAATTTCAGGTTTTATTATCCTTTTGGGTCTCTTTGAGTCTCTTTCTGCTTTGTAAAGAGGACCAGATGACATTGTGATGAGTCCTAAACACAAAAGTGCTGGCAAGACAAAGGTGCTGTCCTCTGGCACCTTATTGCACATATAGCACAACTTAAAAAAAAAATTGCTTTGCACATATTATTCAGCTCTATTTTGGTCTTTTGTGCAGCTCACAATCTAAGCACAAGTAATGAATCTGCAGTATAGACAGTGGTTTTCATTTTTTTCTTTTTTTCGTCCTGCATGTTAGATTTTGTCATTTCAGCAAATAAAACAATGTGCACACCCCTCAAACCTCTAACTAACTGTTTGTGAAATTAAAGGGATAGGTCACCTAAAAAGGACAATTCTGCCATTTTTGGCTGAACTATACAGATGCACTCAGTAAATGTCTTTAGTACTAAGAGAAGCTTTAGCATTCCTATTCATCTCAATGGCAGTTTCTTGGCTGGCGCAGGGCTTCCCGGAAGTTTGTTCATGGGTGAACACATTTGTCTTGTGACTGATCACTCATGTGGAGAAAAAGGGGTACAAAATAGTCTATTTCACAGTTTCCGTATTTTTATTCACCGATGCCAGTAGAAATGTCTCTCTCTAGAAAATCTCAGTGGGGACTTTTTGTCAACTTCTATTGTTTGCATACTGAGCTAATCATATTTTATATCCCCTAACCCTAAACCTTTACCTCACATTTTTACATTTTTATTAAGAAATTATTTATGTTTACTATGCTGTTTTTTTGTGGTAGACTGTTGTCTCACAATGTAGAAGAAGTAGTTTTATTTATATAGAACCTTTCTGCAGCTTAAGGTCACTTTACAAAAATACATTTCAGGTACATTTCACAGGTACAAGTAAAAATAGGTGATAGGTAGGTACTGGGGACATTTAGTCTCCACAGTGAGTAAAACCTGAACCACACACACAAAAAGCAAACATTTGCCCCTCAAGAGATGATAAATACATTTTTATTTAGCTGACAGTGTGAAAAATAGAAAAAACATAAAATAGTTATCTGCCACATCAAGCACATTCGTTTTTCCACACTGACAACAAGGTCAACAGTTCATCCATCTAGCTCAGTCTGTGTATCATGCGCAATGCTGAAGAAGTGATCTTTTGATAAACGATCCTACAAATTCAATACTTTTTTTGTGTCATGAGACCATATTTTGTTTTCATCATTTGTCTGTGGCTGTGCTGTAATGAATAAAAGAGGGCAGGTGGTGTTGATAGTAGCACACTCGCATCCCAATCACTGCTGTTCTTTTACAAGCAGAGCTCTGAAACACTGGGATGTGCTTTCTGAGCCGTTCTCAAGAGGATGCAGCAGTATCCGTTAAAGATGAGTTATAGGGGAGCGGTCAGGTGACAAGAACATAAATAGTGGAGAGAGACACACGCACTGAGGTTTGATCTAGAGAAAAAGTAAAAAACAGGTTGCCCATGGTTACCCTGAAAAAAGTTTTAAATATAATAAAAATTAGTTATAGTAAAAATAATAATTATTATTTATTTTCGATATACATTCTTTGAAAAACAAAGCAAATAACTCAAGATAATGCATTTCCAGTGTATTCAAACTTTAAATGTTGACTTTAATGCATGTTTTTTCTCCTTTTTCTATATTTTACTTTCTAGCTTGGTGAAGTGATGTATAGCTGACTTCAGTTGTGCTGCAGTCTAGTAGAAATGACAAGTATATTACGCATACAGATATGAGACTAGACAGCAGAGGGAGCTAGACTCCATCCAGTATGCTCACAATACCACACTTTCTCAATAGTGTTTGGCTGTATTCAGAATAGAACACTAGCGTACTGCATACCGCACAGTATGTACTAAATGTTGTGCAATATTTCTGTGCAATATGCATTTATGCATACATTTATGTAAACCATAGTTTTACATTACATTCCTTTAAAATGTTATTTTAAATATATATATATATATATATTTTTTTTTTAAATTCAAGTTTAATGTAAAGTTTGTATTAATTATTATTATTTTATTACTTTTTTTATTTCTAATCCATTTTGGGTAAAACTTTTAGGAATACTAAAATGATTAATGATAATTAATGATGATAAATAATGAAAAAATAGATATAAATATTATGGTGGATACAACTTCCGGTTCATTCATTACAGAAAATTTGAACGTATTGCATTGTGGGATTACAAGTATTCAATGCAGTTTTTTTCCCTGTTGGATACACATACTGTATGCCCTCCAGGTTTTAATATGCTATGCAGAGTATACATATACTGCAGAAATAGTAAGATTAGTATGCTAGTATTCTATTCCAAACAGCCCTTGCGTGTGTGCAAGAGAAAAGAAGCAAGTTAGTACTGTACATGTGTGAGTGCTTTGAGACACAGAGCAATATACAACCTTAAAGTGTTAACCTCTTTAGCGAGATTCAATTCTATGTTGTCTCACTCATTCGCTGCAGACCATTTTGGTGCAGTGAGGGAAACGAGGTTATTTTGAACCCATCGGCACCATAAGTGTTACACTGCGAGGGGCATCACATTTCAACAACCCGACCACTCATTCCTTTTCCTGCTTCCACGATCAACAAGCTGTTGCGGGAGTATTACTGAGACAATCACTGCTAGGTGAAAGCCAACTGTAATAGCCAGCAATGAGACAAGCTCTTATGATATTAGATTATTCTGGTGGGGAAGATCTAGGAGGAACAGAAAGTTCACAATCGGGCGATGGTCCTTACAACAGCTCCGAACAGTTAGATAACATCCTCCTAAATCTGGTCCTGGTTGCCTGGAGACAGGAGTATGATTTGGATGGTGTTGATATGGGAGACAAAGTGCCACTCTCTGCCTGCACGAAGAAGCTCTAATATCATCTGAGGGTGCTCGAAAATGCCCTTTAAACTAATGAAATAATAAAATTGACTAATGGCATGGGAAAATCGCACTGCTATTTCTTCCCCTTGTAAATATCAAGCATACATTTATTTTCGCTCTGATCATAAGGAGATGTCAAACAACTCAACACAGCGCACAGAAGAACAGGTTAACTGACATTAGTGCTTCAAAAGAGACAAACTACACGGCGCTGATCTTATTTAACCGCTATTCTGGTGCCTAACCATGTAACATTTCTTTTCAGACAATGATAAAGAGTCAAATAAAAATAAAATCATCTGTACAATGCTCTCCACCGATCAGCCCACACAGCCATCTGCAGACATTTGATGGTTTCACAAGACTCACTCGGAGCATTTCAGCACCAAATTCAATTAACATCATCCAAAGCCGGTTGGAAGTAATGTCAGGAAGAGATTTGCACTGGGGAAAAGCAGTTCATATTTTATCATAAATCACTCTGCAGGGTGCTTGCTAATGACTTTCTTGTGACCATCACTCTGCATCTGATCAATTGTGCTGATTTCCATTTCTAAAAAGCTGTTGATGAGATTGAGTACTAGGCATCAATCATGATAGAAAAATGCAATGAATGCAATGGATGAGGCCCTCACCCCCTAGTACTTCAACACGCACTGGAGTAAGGGACATGAAAGGGATAATTCACCCCAAAAAATTAATTCTTGTTCAAATTTTACAAATCTGTATGACTTTCGTTCTCCCATGCACGCCATAAGATATTTTAAAGAAATGTACTGGTTGTTTTATTACAATGAATGAGGACTGAAGCTGTTGAGATTAAAATGCAGGTTTTATTCGGATCTTAAACAGGTCTTAAAAAGTCTTAATTCTCCCTTCTACAATTCAAAGCCTTAAAAAAGTCTTAAAGGGGACATAACACACAGTTTCTGCCAATCTCATGTTAATCTTGAGTACCTATAGAGTAGTACTGCATCCTTCATATCTCCGAAGAGTCTTTAGTTTTATCAGATTTATAAAAGAAAGATAGAGCTTCACGCTTCACTCCGAAAACAGTCCTGGAGGAGTGTCGTGGGCGGAGCTAAAGAGTCATGAGCAGGCAAAGCTTTTGCGTAACAAAGCTGTGACATCAAAACATAAATAAAACAGGAACAAAAATTTTATTGACTTAAATTTTATTTAATTTGTTTATAAAACATTCGTCACCGAAATGCCGGGAACAAACAAACACACTTGCACAACTCCGTTGCTGCTCTAGCTCTGGTTGATGTGTGCACGTGCTCTTCCGGGAGAAGTGCCTATACCAGGAATTCTGCCCTTTATGATGTCATACAAGGCCATACTCAAAAAAAATAATAATTTCGAAACATATACGAACCCTGAAAGAGTGTTTTTGGCACAGAAATACTCTGTAATACGTCCAACACATTTTTTTTTTTAAACTTTGGCCATGTTTATCATGAGAATCCAACTCTTTAACAGTGCAAAGAAGTCAGAATGCATGAGGTTTGTAAGACTTCTGTGACTTCTGTGATTTTTCTGAACTCATATGATAGCTAATTTTGATAAAAAGAAAATAAATTACATGAGGATGAGTAAATAATGATTCTTTTTTTTGGGGTGAACTATTTCTTTAACTACAAGCAATTTTAAATTCAATCATAACAGCTGCTGCACTATCCCCTGACCTGTGACCTTTTCCCTGTCTGTCATTAAAGGTCACTGATTTGCACTTTTTTTTTACTGTTCACTTGTCTCTCCTCCTCTGATCACTAGGATTTAACCATATGGTTGTGTGTTAAATGGCTACTACAATCTCTGACGTTCAGAACAGCGCATGGTAAATTGATTTTCTTCTTTTCCTTTTCTTGGTAAGGAAGGCTCATCAGAAATGAGAATGACAAAAGCCCCATATATGACATGTGCCACCCACTGTAAGGTGTTGTGTGGACACATTGGGTGAACGTGGTGTCTATTTTAATCCAAACAGTGGGCGATCTTCATGCTATCAACTGCTATAGTGGCTTCCCATCTGGCCATATGTTCTAAGCACGGAACACGTCGATGTGGTTAACACAAGCTCAGCGGCTATACTGACAGATGGGTACTCAGCAATCTGCGAGTCACATACTAGCCATGCTTTCTTTATAAAAGTTAATTGAGAATGGCTAATAGACATGACTAGTTATGTTTCTAAACCTAGCTGACTCTTTTAGACAAAAACCGTCCCAGAATGTTTGACGTATAGCTAATGGAAATACATATATTTAATTTAACAGTATTTCATTCAGCATTTTTTTTTAATTATTTGCATACAATTATAGTTTTGAATTAGCTTTATTTTTTGTTTTCAGTTTTCATTTAAATTTTACTGTAAGTTTTAGTAATTTTATGTTCTTTTGTCATTTTTACTATTTAAAATATTTTTACTGTTTTAAATATTTTTAAATTAGTTTAAAAAAATTTTCAGTTTTAGTTTTTCATACTTGAAACCTTGTACCAGAATTACTGCCAATATAGAATGTTTTCAAGTCATTTATAAGAGACCATTTCAGATGCTGCCTCAAGAAAGTATGTGCCTATGTAGACAGTAGACAGGCAGCTCACTGTTTTGGAACAGAACCACTGTCATATTAGAAAGAAGACTGCCCCAATACAAACTTAGGCATAACTACAGAATCTCAGGTAGAGTGTGAAGTGTGAGGAAGAGTCCACTGTTGCAACCTGACATATGTGAAACCACCCACGTCGACACATCTGAGCTTCCTGTCACAAAGACAGGTGCTCAAAGTCTTAAAGGCAGCAGAGGGGCAGAGAAAGAAGAAAATAAATAACAGGTTACAGTTTTCACATTGCCTGGATGGGAAAAGCGATAGAGGGACCTATCAGAAGCGTAGGCCTACAGCAGTTTTGGCACTAAGTCTTTTTTGCCATGCGTAGTGGACTGAACTCAGTAGAAAACACATTGAAAAATCATTATAAACCTGTTTATCAACACAATCATTTCCAATATAAGCTTTCATGAAGTAACAAAAAAATAAATAAATAAATGGAGTGAACTACTCACCAATTATTTGAAAAAAAAGCGCTTCCTTTTAATTAAACCTGACTGAGTCCAGATTTACAGTAAGCTGTTTATAGTCACAGTTTGTGGCACGTATGGTGTGGAAAAGGCCTAAGAGAACTCAGTTTTTTTTCTAATTAAAAAATTACTGAGAGCACCTTTAAGAAAACAGAAAGTAAGCCTGAGAGAGAGAGAGTAAGAGAAACCCAATCGTAGAGCCCCAGAAACTGAGGAGAGTGGGCTTCAGCAGATGATTGCCTGTGTGTGGGAATCGGAGGCACCACACTGGCACAAATATTAAAACAAACGCTCTCTAACCGACCAGAGAGAACATCTTAGAAACGGGACAACAGCTCTGAGACCGATTAGCACAGCAGTTGCACTCGCGCTCATGCTAATTACACTCCTACCAATAAACTCCATCCAGAGGAGGGTAATCATTCAGGAGGAGGGATGTGGTGGGTGAGGTGGGCCATGAGCAGTGGGGTTCAAATGAGCTGGTCATCAGATGACAAGTACATGTAGGTCATCAGCGTTGTCTGGAACTTGGCTTGTTGGTCCTGAAACTTTTCAGAAATTTGTCTTCTTTTTACTGCAAGACTTTAGCGGTATACACTCTTAAAAATAAAGGTGCTTCAAAAGGTTCTTCAAGCGATGCCATAGAAGAACCATTTTTGGTTCCACAAAGAACCATTCAGTCAAAGGTTCTTTAAAGAACCATCTCTTTCTTACCTTTTTGTAATCTGAAGAACCTTCTTTCACCACAAAGAACCTTTTGTGAAACAGAAAGGTTCTTCAGATGTTAAAGGTTCTCTATGGAACCATTTAGACAAAAAGGTTATTCTATGGCATCGTGAAGCACCTTTATTTTTAAGAGTGTAGTCAGAAATTAGTATGTGAAGTTAGCAAACATTGCAAGTCTGGTATCCTGCTTTATTTAACTGCTTTAAGTAACAACTCCCGTACTAAAGGGGGCGGTAGAGTTAACATTAATTACAGTTACATGTGTTAAATGTTGTTTCAATTAATGTATTGTTATTCAAGTAACTAGTTATCCAACTTATTTTTCAAAGCAAAAGTAAGCTTTTTCCTGTCAACGTGTGAGAATTTTGATTAATTTGCTGCTATTGGTAAATAAACAGAATAATAAAAAAGTGCAGTAAACATTAAAACTTTTTGAACTACAAACCAGTGTATAATAATATGCCAACAAATACCAGATAGCAATATCAAGCAGCATAAGAGACTACTTTTGTACAGCAAAAAAAAAAACTAAAAGCAGCTGACACTGGAAGCCTTGCACATTCAAGGTTAAAAATGGGTAAAAAATAAGCTGGATAAACATGCCAGCTGTTTAACTAACCTTAACTAACTTGCTCGGTTTTTGTTATGGGAGTAGTTGACCTATATGAGATAAGACTGACTGGAGAATAAGCGAAATTTGTGACAATAATGGCAATGCAATGCATGCACAGAGTTGCATTAAAAACTGCATTTTGACACATTTTAAATGAAACAACATATGAAATCAAGCTTGCATAGGTAGAAGCGCTGACATGTGCAGAGAGTACATTTCAGGCCTATGAAAACAAAGTCTGGGGTTTGCACAAAATTTTGACCAATGAATTTCCATGACTTGCAGCATTCGTGACTATTTTAAAAATTCTTTATAGAGATTGCACCTGCAATCTAGCTGATGAAATATAATCTGTATTGACTTTTTCAGATGTTATATCATAACTTTACTTGGCCTGAAATAACCGTTTTGAAATTGTATAACACTTCCAAGCTTTCCAAGACGGTGAAAAAAAATCAATAAAATAATTAAGATTTAAATAAGTAACAATTAAATAAAATAAATGCATAGTTTGTGGCAAAGTTAAGCTGAAGTTTAAGTCAGCAGTAGTTTAATTTAAGCTAAAGTGTTTTTTTTCACTTATGTACCAATTAGTTACTCTAAATAATGTAAAATCTGGATTTAAAAACAACAGCAACTATTGAGACATAATGAATAGGACACTACATATAATTCAAAGCATTAAGTGGGGTTTCAGCTGTCTTTGAGATCACAACATGTCCACTTCAGATTAGATTGTAATATGGGAAAGGACAGCCCTACTGATGGAATTTCAGAGTCCATTAAAGCAGAACCGATGGGAGGAACGAACCAGACATTAAACGATCTGAATCCAGAATGGAGAGACCGTATCAGCCGCATCTGTTAAGAGCATTATTAGATTAGAACAATATGGTGGAAGAGGCATACCGGCAAAGAGCAGATCAATCAATACAGGTGATTTTTTCCCCCCAAGCAAGTGCTTGGACATGCGGTAATACATCTGCTCTCTCTTTTTCAGCTTTCTTTCTCGGTGTCCATACCTCCACTTGCTCTCTCAGATTGCTCCATCTGTGAGAGTCGCTCCACCCACCTCCGCACTTTCTCCAAGTGAACGGGGCTGGCCCTCATATAGAGAGAAACATGAGAAGCTATCCATGTTATCATTGCTATTGAGTGTATTCCAGCCACTGTCAGCGTAATCTAGATTGATTTGGCCCTGATTTATGGTCAGTGTTTATCAAATGCAGCTTGGAAAAATAGCTATCACCTCACGGATTTGTGTCTTTTAGAAGCCATGTTGAAGATTCGACTGTAACATAACCTTAAAGAAACTCTTAACGCTTCTCCAATGCTTTTTTATGGGATCATCCAAATTATTGGAATTATGTTGCACCCATTACGCTCACAAAGTTACTAATGGTATAGGATTTTTGAGTGTGTATTTGTATATATACTATGGTACTTATGATTACCATATCCATATACCATGGCATTTATATGGCACTCGGGTTATTTCAAAGTGTACCATGAAACTATGTCCAATATCCATAGCACTATCATAGTACATATCAAAAAATTGGTTTAGCTGGTTAGCTTGGACCAGTTATCCCCAACTGGGTCCAAAGAGTATCTTTCTCCATTGGCAGCCATTCAAAAGTTGTGTTTTCTGGCAAAATACATTTATGTATCATAATAAAACATAAAAAAATATAAAAACCAAGTAACATGGATATTTATTTTTATTTTATTGTTAGTAGATATATAGTCAAGTCAAGTCAAGTCACCTTTATTTATATAGCGCTTTTAACAATACAGATTGTGTCAAAGCAACTGAACAGCATTAATTAGGAAAATAGTGTCAATAATGCAAAATGACAATAGTAAACACTCATTTTTCAGTTAAAGACAGTTCATCATTGAATTCAGTGATGTCAACATCCAGCTCAGTTTAAATAATATCTTTGCAATTATGTCAACAATAACGCTGGAAATTAAGTGTCCCCAACTAAGCAAGCCAGAGGCGACAGCGGCAAGGAACCAAAACTCCATCGGTGACAGAATGGAGAAATAACCTTGGGAGAAACCAGGCTCAGTCGGGGGGCCAGTTCTCCTCTGACCAGACGAACCAGCAGAACGGAAAAATCAATATAAGACGTAATAAAACAGACGATGAATAATATTAACAGCAATTATTATATGATGCAAACAAACTTATAGCAAAATGTGGTAGTTCTGTATGTTGTTTCAGGGTTGGCATCATCTGAGGTCCTCTGAGCGGTTGCATCATCTCTTCTCAGGTGTTCTGGATCCAGACTGAAGCTTGTGTAAATCCTAGTTACCACGGGATGTTAATCCCGTGGCAAAAGACAGAGAAACAAATACAAATACATGTCTTACAAGGTTTTTACAAGTGCCCAGTTTAAAAGTGTAATGTTATTTATTTATTTTAAAAATGTTTTTAAAGAAGTTTTGTGTTCACCAAGGCTGCATTGGAATTAGAATTAATAATGGCATAATAAAATCATATAGGGAAAAAAATAATTTAATTATATGTATATATATGTACTGTATATGTACACACACACACACACACACACACACACACACACATATATATAAAATTAACAAAAAAAGTTTTTTGCTGCTTTATATTTTTGTGGACATCATGATTTTTCAGGATTCTTTGCTGAAAATAAAGTAAAAAATTGAGTTAGCATTATAAATCTTTTGTAACATTATACTGTAAATGACTTTACCGTCACTTTTTAGTTAATGCATCCTTTTTTTCTTGTTTACTTTTACTTACCCCTAAACTTTTATCACGGTATCCTCAAAAATATGAAGTAGCAAAAAACACTGATGTATTATATTTCTTTTTTGTCAATTATTTTATACTAATATATATTTTTATTTTTCCTTTTATGCCTTTGAAATCACAGTTAAGGATAGTAGCAAGTAAAGGGCTGTGCATGATGAATGGAAATGCTAATGTATATATGTATCTCCAGGTGTTATAGAACACTTTTGAAACACCATGGTACTTTTTAATATTTTAACTGCTGTATAACTTAATATAATGAGATGAAAACCATAAAATACCCAGTAGTTTTGGGTATGAAAATCAGCTAACTTCACAAGAAATTGATCATTTGAATCAGATTTTTTATGGAAACCATTGAAGAGTCTCTCGAATAGAGTATACCATAAATAAATCCCCAAAACAACATTTGATTAGATGTCAAGTGCAGGAGCTGATTTATGGGAATGAAGAGGGAGAAAGCGAGAGGGGGGAGAGGGAGATACAGAAAGAAAGCGAGAGGAAGTGAGGTGGGGAGTAATTTGATTGAATGTGTTATGCCAACTTGATAAAGCCAATGTCTCCCGACAGAGGTCAACAGCTGCAAAACTGCCCTCCATGGCCTTGTGCTTCTAACCCCTCTAAAAAAAGAGCAATGCTAAAGCGTGAACGTTAAATTGTATTTAATGAGGAAGCACATCGGCTGATCACTTCAGCCACCCAAGAGTTTATGAAGTAACCACTGGTCCGGTTAATTAAAGAACTATCAGACCACTTATATTTAGGAGAGTTGAAAAATTATCATAGGCTCTGGCCCGGAAACTGAAGTGTATTTTTCCAAGCCGTTCCAGAAAGTAGCAGTGGATGTCTGATACATCAGCATCAACCAAGAGAGAGAGGAGAGCAAGGAACAGCAAAAAAATGAGCATGGAGGGAGGGTGTTTGTGTACTCTGCGGGGTGCGCTGGAGATTGCGGTGCGTTTAGGTGACATTAGGATGGTGTTGTGTATCACAGTCACGACGGCAGTACCAGGAGTGAGGCAGTGCTGTCTAACAGTCTCTTCATCACTTCTGCGCACGGTAGTGTGGCTCAGCATCGCTGAGATACAATCTTGTTTCTTTAATCCATTACAGGCCCACATTACCCACACAACACAAATACATCTCAGTTTGCCATGGCCTGCTGCTTGGATTTAAAAGTGCCTCATTTTATTAGCTCATTATTTTCTCCTAAGACCCCTCTCGCTCACATTTTTCAGCTTCTTGTGCTCCTACTAGCCCAGAGCCCAATGTGTTTATAAAGGTTAACTATATTAAAATCAAAACGGAATGTATAAAAATAAAAGCTAATTCAAAAGATAAATAAATAATAGTATATACATAATACTGGAATACTGGCCATAAAATAATTCAAATAAATGAAATAACAAATTTCAACAAAGAAATAATAATAATGACCTCCACATGCATTGAACCAGGTTTAGCAGCAAGGATTATCAGTGAAAACTAAATTTTTGCATTTTCATCTCACCAGTTGGTATTTTAGTATCATTGATATACTATTATAGTTTTTGTTAATATTTTGAGTTAAATTTTATTTTTATATTTGATGTTTTCATTTTAATTTCACTTTCATTTTCATTAAATGTTTTAGTGATTTTGTTGTGTTTTTGTAATTTTTATTAGTTTAGTTTTTTTAATATGTGGAAGGTTTTAGGTATTTAAAAAAAAAAACTCGAACTATTAGAAACTTAGACATTTAGCTAAACTTGAGTTAAAGTTATTATAATTATTTGAAGTAATTCAAATGATTTTTTAATGGTTTTAATTTTAGTTAATGATAATAACCCTGCCTCACTCAGAAGCACACAAATTATATAGACTAATTGTATTGTACTTTTATGGTGCTTATTTTGTCCTCTTTAAATCACCATCCACGTTCATGGAAAACAAAATCTCAGGCATTCTGCATGATATCTCACTCTTTTTTTTCACATAAAAGCAGAAAATGAAAAGGAAATGAGGTTAGTAAATAAGTAAAATAAAGTAAAAATGAGTTAAGGATGCTTAAAGGGTTAGTTCATCCAAAAATGAAAATGGGCTTGTCTTTATTCAGTCTCGAGGCGTCCTAGGTGTATATGACTTTCTTCTTTCAGACAAATCCAGTTGGAGTTATATTAAAAATTGTCCTGGCTATTCCAAGCGCTATCATTGCAGTCAGAGGGTGTTGCAGTTGAACAGTCCACAAGTCATCAAATAAAGCTCGTGCATTCATAATAAAACATGCTTCACACAGCTCCGGGGGGTGAATAAAGGCACCCTGTAGCGAATCCATGCGTTTTTGTAAGAAAAATATCCATATTTCAAACGTAATAAACACTTTTATCTCACTTCCGTTATCTGTCATACGCGAAAGTTGTTCCAGTGGAAGGCGTATGACGTATGAAATCACTATGAAAGTGATATAAAAGTGTTTATTACGTTTGAAATATTGATATTTTTCTTACAAAAACGCATGGATTCACTACAGAAGGCCTTTATTCAACCCCCGGAGACGTGTGAGGCACGTTTTATTATGAATGCGCA
>NW_015505226.1:2006686-2051082 GCF_001515645.1 Sinocyclocheilus grahami
ATAAAAGTGTTTATTACGTTTGAAATATTGATATTTTTCTTACAAAAATGGATTCACTACAGAAGGCCTTCATTCACCCCTTGGAGCCGTGTGAGGCACGTTTTATTATGAATGCGCAAGCTTTATTTGACGACTTGTGGACTGTTCAACTGCAACACCCGCTGACTGCAATGATAGAGCTTGAAATAGCCAGGACAATTTTTTATATAACACCGACTGGATTCGTCTGAAAGAAGAAAGTCATATACACCTAGGATGCTTCAAGGCTGAGTAAAACACAAGCCAATTTTCATTTTTGGGTGAACTAACCCTTTAATATTTCAAGAGAAACCTTTAAAATAGTAACCAGTAACTTCGAAACATCATCAACCACTGGACAACAAGACAGGCCTGAACCCTCAAAGGCAGCTTGTTGTCTCATCTAATCTCCTTGTTGTTTACCTTCCTGCTGTTAAATGTTGGTCCCTGTTCCTGTTTTAGACATAAAGTGATAACATGAAGGGTGTACATGAGAGACTGGACACTGATATGCTTCTCTTGATGGATGGCTAAATCAAAGAACAGTCTTCTCCTAAAAGGTGGAAGTGAGCAGCAAAGGCAATGATACAATACTGCTATATATTCTTCAAGGGATGGATTAGTCCAGAATATTTCATATAATATGATATTATAATATGATTTTATAAGTGGCTAATTGTATAGTGGGACTCTCCCTAGCAATAATCTTTCCATAATTACATTTTTTCTCTCGCATTTATCTCACTCTAAGGTCTCATGCATGTTTTCTCTCATTACAATTAAAGCATTTACTTAATGCCGTGGAGGATTTTGTTTTTGTTTAATTAACCAAACCACCTTTGTTCTTGCTGGAGACAAAGAGAAAATGCATATCAAACAATAAATCACAATACAACGAATGCATGTTACAGAAGCAAATGTGGGTTGACGGTCTGCACCCCTCATTAAAATCTCTGTACTCTGTAAATTATTCATACACTCCTGTTTTGTTAAACTGTTGATCCATAGCAATTGAAAAGCAGCAACCAGTCAGTGGATTCATGCATGATCTGTTTATTAAAAAGGAGTTTGCTCTCCTTGTGTTTCTGAAGGTATAATACAATTCCGGAGTTCCCGAAGCAGAAAACTCAAAAAAATCTAATTCATTAACTCTGTAATTGATTTCATTATTTTTCATGCAGAGAGGTTTTTTTTTAAGGTTTGCAGGAAGGGATGGAGGCAGAGCTTGGGTGCATGAGGCAAAGGTTGAGCACATAAACAGTTTGGCCAGGGGGAAAGTCGCTCTTTAATTAGCCGTGAGTGAGCCATCGGCAACCCCTTCATCAGACCAGCAAAAGTGGCTGTACTAGATTAGAGAGTCAAAATTCAAACAAAAATGGAAAAAGCAAGAAAAAATTAGACTAATGAGAATGTTTTATATTAACAGGAATTGTGGAGGGGGGGGGGGGGGGGGGGGGGTAACCGTGAAACCGATGGGTGCATCGACGACTCGTCATCCAACATGGCAAACTGGATCAACCAGTGTTTCCCATACATTGATTTGTGGCAGCCTGCCACAATATCCACATTGACCACCACAAATATCCACCGCCCCCTGCCATCAGCTCCCGCATCTCACACACACGAGTGCAACTTTAGCACTATATTTAGCAACTTTCAGACCCCTTTTAGCGACTTTTTTCCATAAAAGGTACATACTGACAAGGGGGGCTGACTGGTCAAAACACTGTCTTTCTACATTCCTTGATCTAAAAAAGATCGAGGAATGTAGAAAGAAAAGGTAGCTCAGAGTATTTTTGTCTTGTTTTTCAGTAAAATATCAAAAAATGCATAAATCAAGATGCATTTACATAAGATACAAAGTCTTGTTTTCTGACAGCATAATCAAAATTAAGTGACTTCATGCTTAAATCAAGAACAAATATTTGCCAATGGGGTAAGACAAATAATCTTGTTTTGTCTTTGAATTAAGTTTCTTTTTCTGACCACAATGGCCGATACTTGTTTTAAGTATAAACTGACTTTTGATGTTTATATGTTTAAGAAAACAAGACTTCATATCTTAAGTCATTTTTTCATCTCAAGTAAATATATTTTGATTTAAGAATGTTTAGACATTTGTACTGGAAAAAAAAAATCTTTTTTTTTTTTTTGTAAAAGACTGTCTATACTGACCTTTATCTGAACACATTAGTAGCAGTGTGTGTGAGTGTATGTTTGTTTTCTGTTTCTGTCAATTTATCAGTTGCGGAGGTGTGACCCCAGATTCACTGACTGCAGGCCCATTCCCATGAGCACACGCTACAGATTACTAGCCACTTTTCACACAACTCTGCTGTTCAGACAATCCCACTCTCCTGAGACGCACTGAAAAACAATGTTCCTTCTCGGCTTGCTTGTCAATAACATTCAGTGCCTTTACTCAATTGCTGTTCTTACTGTCTAATGGCATTAAGATCAAATTTGAAGGCTTGTTGACTTTTGAACAGCAGAATATTCACACTGTTATTTATTTACTTATTTGTTTGTATGTTTGTTTGTTGGTTGGTTGGTCATTTGAAAAGAGTTGAGAAGAGCCATTAAAATATTCCTTTCCTATCTGCTGAAATTAAAATATAGTCTTACTCTATCAATTAAATATGCACTCTGTAAGGAGGGTGTTGGGGAAAGGTGTCTGTGGAAAATGTTTTTGAAAATCAGTCAAACAAACAAAATTACTAAATGTATTCACTGTTGTACCATGTTGACTAATTATACTAAGTAAATATGTTTAAAACATATATTTGGTAAAATTGGTAAGAATTTTTTATGTTTTTGAAAGACGTCTCATACCACTACTGCATTTATTTGATTAAAAATTCAGAAAAATAATAATATGTTACATTAATAATATTGTGAAATATTATTAAAATTTAAAATAGAAGTTTTCTATTTTAGTATATTTTAAAATGTAATTCATTCCTGTGATGGCAAAGCTGAATTTTCAGTCTTAATTACTCCAGTTATTCAGTGTCAGTGTTATTCATTCTCATAATCCTTCAGAAATCATTCTAATATGCTGATTTGATGCTGAAGAAACATTTCTTATTGGTATCATAACAGTTTAAACACTTAAAAAAATAGTTGTGCTGCTTAAAATTTTTGCGGAAACTCTGATTATTTTTTTCAGCAGATTGTTTAAAAGAACAACATATATGAAATTTATTTTTTTTGTAACATGTAAAAGTCTTTACTGTCACTTTTGATGACTTTAATGTGTCCTTGCTGAATAAAAGTATTCATTTATGTTAAAAAAATATTTATGAATAAAAAAAACATCTTACTGAACCTAAACATTTGAAACAGTAGTGTGTACTGTAATATAATTTAATATATACTGAGTGCCTCTTTAAGCAAAATCTTGACTTTGAGTGTTTTTAGTATGGAAGACTGGTTTTAAACAAAGAAAAGATTTAGATTTAGGCCTTTGTTGTTGTTTAATAGCAGCCCTGGAACGCAATGTCAAAAAGTGCAATCTTCAATAGCTGCAACTGCCGGGGCAGCAATGATAACAAATGCCTTTGAAACAATGATAAACCCATGCCACTGTGTTGATTTGGTCTGAATTCATTGAAAACCAGGCTTTGCTGTCGTACTGCTTTACTGACTGCAGGCTGCAATTCTAAACACCGGCCTGATGAGCGAGACTGTATCAGATAATAGTATCCACCAGGAATGGATTACACGGCATAAAAGGTTCCTTAACCGTGTAAAGAGAGCATGCAATGCAGTTTTATTTCGACTAGAAGTTCTGCACATCGCAATGGAGCTTTCATTTCCCTGGTATGTCTGAATGCTTTGCTTTACATGGTACAAAATCAACCCTCTACACAAGTGGCTCATAACAAAAGATGTATTATTCTTGCTTTAGGTGCTTCAATGCATGAACCACAGCAGAATTCCAAGGAAATCTAAAAAGTTGCTGACATTGGAAGTTTACTCTTAACTACAAATAGTGTACACAGAACAATGTAACTATATTCCGAATGTCAGGTTGTACGTGTTTTTGCATGCTGTGCTTGCTCTCCACAAACGATTGGTTTGATTGTGGAGTAGTGATGGGTCGTTCTTGAACGATTCATTAATTTTGAACAAATATTTAATATGATTTGGGAACAACAAGTTGTCTCAGAGAGTGATTCGCTCATTTTGTGTTGAATGCACATGCGCAACATTCTAAAGGTTCTGTGCCACAAACAGAAATGATTAGTTCACCTCCCAAGTCTTTGGGTCTGTTCTTTTGTACATTCTTTTCATTCATTCTTTTGTCACATGACGTGACAGCTGTGATGGATGCAGAAATGAGTTAATAATTCCCAACCTTCCTTGCAAACAAATTTTTAGTTATTTTTTGATTTTATCAAATGTTTTTTTTTTACTCTTACAGTTACATGATGCATTTCTGTTCACAAATTGCAGCCTTTTTATTTCTTACAATTTATAATTTGTGAATTTCTTGGTTCTTTTCCATAACACTGAATGTGTTAATGAAGAGCTGATTAATGCTTTAAACTTTGTCCGTATTATGGGGGAAATCACTTTGATAATTATATAATACAACATAAAAGAAATACAAGATCCAGGAAGCGGTCACGTGACAAAAGAACGAATGACTAGGACCCGAAGACTCGGGAGGTGAACTAATAATTTCTGCTTTCTGTACAGACTGCATAGCTTAACCTTTGGGGATGTGACGTGACAAAAGAATGAATGACTCGGGCTGGGGAGGTGAGGTGAACTAGACCGCATAGCCTGAAGACCCAGCTAAGATCTCAGCTAATCATTTCTGTTACTTATAATTTGGTGCTGCTGCATTATAGTTTTGACTTATTGGAAATGTGATCCGCGTTTACGTAAGTAGATGTGTTGGGGAATTTGGATATTAACATGTAACATTTTAATTATATTCTGCTGAAATGAACGAAATGACTTGAAAAAAGATTAGTTCATTTTGCTGAACGAGATTCAAAGATCCGAGTCAGTAAAATGGTCCAAGCACAATGAAAACAAGCAAATTAGGTGACCCGAATGGATAAGTGCAATCAGCAAGATTTTCATAGGATGTAAAAGACATCCCTGACATAATGAGATTGACTAATTATCTGAGCTAAGTATCAATATAGACCAATCAATTAAAACAGATCAAAACGTTCTACAGGGAGAAAGCTTTACAATTACCTGAATAAAAACACTGAAATGAGTAGAAAAGAGCGCTGCAGAAACTAATATACATTTATGATGAAAAATAATCCATTTAACTGCTTTTCCAACTACTGCTGATTGATCATTGATTGGGAACAGCCAGAGATGCTGCAGTGACTGTGAGATGATGTTCTACCTACTCTAGATGTTCTGTTCTACCTACTTGCCATGGTGAATTGTGGGTAAATATTTAGGATCACCCTTACTTTGTCACATCTCCCTGCTCTGTTTCTTTTTACTCTTTTTACACATTCTCTCTGTCTTTACACTCCTACACTGAATGATAAATGGTCACTTCCATGCTCCCCCCTGGCATTCAGTCATGCCATTATTGATCTTTTAAAAGCCAGTCAAATGCTCAATTGAAAAGCTGGCTGCTCTTTAAATAAAGATTCTCTAAAACTTTTCAGAACTTAATCACTATTAGGGAAAGTGTTATTTGAATATTTTTAATTTAAATATTTAATATTGTGTTACTTATTATAAAAGGGAACAAATTATTTACTTAAAATTAAATGCTATGCTACTTTTGTATTAAATTTTCTGATACTGATACTTTCTCCTTCAAAGTGGAAGCACTATGGTTGGTTTTTAGGCATTTTTCAGACTGGAAGTGATTGATTGATTGATTGATTGATTGATTTTCTTTGGACAAGTGTTTATTCTCCTGATCAAATCTACACCCAAATTCTGTTATTTTGTCCACTGCATATAACAAGTACACAGGATTCCACTGAAGCCTCAGATTTATTTATGTGCCGTTTTTTTTACGTAAATCTTTATCTGTGCTGAAAGAAAACATAATGCTCACACCTCCTACACTTTAAATATATACTCTTA
The DNA here is from genome assembly GCF_001515645.1 of Sinocyclocheilus grahami. Classification (NCBI taxonomy): domain Eukaryota; kingdom Metazoa; phylum Chordata; class Actinopteri; order Cypriniformes; family Cyprinidae; genus Sinocyclocheilus; species Sinocyclocheilus grahami. The sequence goes on from NW_015505226.1 coordinate 2,012,786, forward strand.
AAGGGATAATTCCCAATTACTCACCCTCCACTGGTTTCAAACCTGTTTGAGTTTCTTTCTTCTGTTGACCACAAAAAAATATATTTTGAAGAATGTTGCTAACCAAACAGTCCTATTGTATTTCTATAGGAGGAAAGTATTTACTTACTTACTTTCAGTTAATTTGTTTGCATAATGTGTTCCCAACACTAACTGGAATGCATTACAAGAGAAAAGTGCAGTACAATAGCAACATGACAAGCTCACAGCAATGATATTTCTTATTTTGCATTTTTTTGTTGTTGTTGGGCTATTTGCTAATGTTGTGTGAGTTAAGAGGCTCAAAGGCATACACTGTAAGCACATTTGTAACATAAATAACCTACATATGAAAAACCAAGCAGGAAAGTATTGATTTCTCACCATAATGCCAACGCAGTAATATGAGACTCAAGGGATTGATTCAAAGAATCCCCCAGTTTCACAGCATAAACCCTTAAAGTGGCGATCGATCATCGATCTGCACATACCCATGCTGCTTCACCTAAGAATTGACCATCATGCTTTTCACAAACACCAGCTTCTCTCAGCCAGGACTTTAATAGGGGTTCCCCCATCACCCAGTTCATCATCCATGTTCAGAGGAATATGTCTCATCCTGACCTACTTTTGAGGATGTGTTCCTCTGTTACCATACTGTGGCACTATATACTTTTTAAATATCTTTTAAGAATTGTTTTAATATTTATTTATTTATTATTTTATTATTAATATCTGAGCAGTATATACCTGTATTTTGTCAGTAACCCCTGCAGTTTCATGGCATTCTTAGGATCTCTGTTTTACATACTTTTTAGTTCATATTTTGTCAGTTATTATTTTTATTTATTTTTTTGGCATGGTCCGTTATTCTGTCATCCTTTTTGAATCCAATGTAGTCTAATCCTGGATGAAATGAAGCTGTTAGAGGTAATTTACTGAAATATCTGTTACGGTCCAGAACGTAACCCGGGTAGAAATCAGCCCAAAAATACTTCTGAAACAAGATGCTGAGGTAGGATATTGGGCTTTTCTAGTCTCAGAAACATTCAGTCCTTCACACAACATCATGTGGAGGCTGATTGAAGGCAAGATTGGGCCTGAAACCAAATGCAGTGTTTTTTCCTTCATTTCTTTGAAAAGAGAAGCTGCATCTAAAGCACATTGGAGTAAAAAATCTATTCCCTGTGTCACAAAGAGAGACTTTAATGAGCTGGCCGACTGCGCTCTCTCTCTCTCTCTCAAACACACACACACACACACACACACACACAACCACTCTTGAACCGAGATAAACTGTCAATCTGGCAAGAGAAATTACAGGGAATTTATTCTGTGCTGATTTTTGAAGTTGTGCATCTCTATTTCATATGCACAACATTGATTCCATTCTGAATACAGTAGCAGCTCTCTTAAGACTCGAACACCATAAATCCAAAAACCAAGTGAACATTCTGTCATGGAACCTCACAAGTGACCAAATTGGTATGCTCTATATATAGTCAGCATCACCATGCACCACACAGCACTCTGCATCGGGAAACATGATTTACAATGAATTCAAATGCTATTTGATGTTAGCATTTTACTAAGTTAATGGTCTAAATATATACTATCTTATAATATTTACTTATTTAAGTTTTTGAAAAATGCCTCTTATGCTTGTCAAGGCTACATTTATTTAATAATAATAATTATTATATATATATATATATATATATATATATATATATATATATATATATATATATATATAACTGTAAATATGAACATACCAACAATGTGTAATATTATAACAGTTTTAAATTTTCTATTTTAATATATATTAAAATGTAGTTTATTCCTGGGATGGAATTCTGAATTTTCAGCAGCCATGACTGCAGTCTTCAGGGTCACATGATCCTTGATCCAGAAATCATTCTTATATGCTGATGTTATTATTATCAATGTTGAAAACAGTTGTGCTGTTGAATATTCATTCTTTGATTAATAGAACATAATAAATATCTTTACTGTCACTTTTGATCAATTGCTAAATAAAAGTATTAGATACACAGAATAAATATAGGAATGTAACAATGTTGGAACATAATTGGCTGCTTATTGGCTGAGCCCAGTTATAATGAGGATGGATGGCAGTGCTGAGAGAAGCATTTTGTTCTTACTCAGTGTCTGTAACTAATGATTGAAGAAGTACCTTTCCTGATCTTAGGTCAGTAGATGGATGCTACATGGTGACAAAGGCAATAAATCACATTCTATCATGTATTTATCAGATTAATGGTCCATTTGATTCCTCCATCTGTAAGAACAGAGGGCTTGTTCAACTTGTAACCCTGTAACACTCTTTCACCCTACATAAATACACTGGTGGCCAAAAGTTTGGAATAATATTGATTTTTTAAAGTTTTTGAGAGAAGTCTTTTATGCTCATCAAGGCTTAATATTTAATTCATAATAGTGTGAAATAATTTTACAGTTTGAAATAAATGTTTTATATTTGAATATATTGTAAAATAGAATTTATTCCTGTGATAGCAAAGCTGAATTTTCAGTGAAAAATATAACATTATATTGATTTCTGAAGGATCGTGTGAGTGACTTCTAACCTCATTACCGACGACTTTTAAGTCGAAAGCCATTGCAGCAATATATTACATTTGATTATATATTCAAACACTCTGCTTCTCACAGTTGAGACCTCACTTTGGGAGTGGGTCTATGATGCCTGAAAAATGCTGCCTATATGTTTGCATCTCTCCAGGTTTTGAATCAGTTCCTTTGGAAAATGCTGACTGTGTTAATTCTCTCGTTGTTGTGTTACTCATGGGTGAGCAGTCTATGAAGCACAGCTGTATGGACAGGGATGTACATGATAGACAAGACTTTCTGCCTTCAGGCTCTGGGACCAAATATCTTCTGAGACAGGAGTAGGCAGCTTGCAATCAGAAAATGTATTGCTCCAGTGTACAGTATGCAATTGTCCAATAACTGAAAATATACCTTACAACTTGGGAATAAAGAGTAAGTTTAGGAGGTTTGTGTGTGAACGAGTGGTGGACACCAGTGGATGTTTTAACTCTGTTTACATTCCCAGCCAGTGAGGGGAAAGAAAGGTTGCGTTTCAGCCTTGGGGGATGCAGCTTTATTCAGGGAGTCCTTCATCTGAAGAGTGTGAGTCACAGAGGCATGAACCACCACAAGTACACACACACAGACACACATGGTGAGGGAGAGATATATGAGGACCTAAAATATGAGCTTACATCATAGACTTTCTGAATAAGATTGATGTGGTAGTTACAGCCCTGGAATGTTTTCACTAAGTCTGGGCTTTCTGTATCTGTCTTCATGCCTTCTGTATCTGTCCCTGTACCTCTGAAGATACATACTGTACCAGAACATCTTAATTTGTTTTCCATTCTTCAAAGATTAATAGTATATCATAAAAACTGCTGTTCAAAACAAACGTCAGTCATAATTTTTTTATTTTTATTTTTATAATCTTTTTAAAAATATCTGGTAACACTTTATTTGATAGTGTCCTTGTTTCAGGTTACATGAATTGAACATGTAGTGATAATAGTAAATGATGCAAAATTACATGAAACTAACCTGAAACCAAACCTTATTCATAACCCGAACCATATAAGTACATGTTGCTTACTATTACTCATTACTCAAACATATAATTACACTGTAACAAGTTCATCTTAAATTAAAATGTAACCTAACATTTTCAACGTGTAGACATAAATGAGATAAATGTTAAGCCTGCCGGGCCAGCTTCTGAGGAATAACAGTTTCCTCTGAGATGATACCTTGGTATGTTTTGGTAACTTTTTGTTAGTGGTTACAACAGATTTTTGCATCTGTCCGAGCAGAGAAACAGTCAAAACTCCCTCAGCAGCAAAAACATTTAGCTCAGAACCTGTTATTCTAATACCTCTCCAACAAATCTCCACCTGCACTGTCTGGAAATGCTCACTGACATTCGTGCTAAAATATAATAATAATAATATCGTGCATTTGCCTCTCTCTGCGGTTTGAAAGTACTTTGAGTTGGCATGTATTTCAGTGTACTGCTCTTGTCGTTGTTTAGTTAGTTAAATTGGAGGCTCAAGGTCTGTGTATTGTGTGGAGACCAGAGGCGAACAAAGTACTCAACTCCATTACTTGAGTGAAAGTACAGATACTGCTGGTCAAATATTACTCCATTACAAGTAAAAGTTGTAAAGACAGATTTTTACTTAAGTAAAAGTACAGAAGTACATAAAAAAAAAAACATAAATAAATAAATATTTAACACCCCTTCCCACCCCCACAAAAGCAGTATGGTATTGATCTCACACAGCTCTGACAGTGTGTGCACACATCTATGTGTAGCCATTCATCCACATTTGAACAGAGTGGACAGTGAAATCCTGTAAATACAGAGTGATAAGAAAGAAACTAAATCAAACCTGCTTTAAAACCCAGCAACACAACTGTAGCTGTATAACTTTACAACAGCAACACTGCTTTAACAAAAAAGCAAAACAATAAGACTTATTTGACATCAAATCAAACATTTAAAAAATGCTGTCTAATCGCTCTCACAGTACTTGGATGTCACACACAGAACAGTCTGTGCAGTGCTGCTTCAGTCCAACACCTTTTGTGTTTTATTAGGAGATGCAGAACAGTTTTTCTGTGGCTTTATAGGTAATATTTTCACGTACACAATTTAGCAAAATCAGACAATATTGTGTCTAATATATACCACAATATTAACTTCTTATTATTGAATTGTTGTAAATAAATACCACATTTGCAGCTGGTCAGTGTTAAAAAAATGCTGGGAAATCTCTTCATGTAGCCCTTCAAGAGTGATTACTGATAAACTGTCTGAAAAAAAGAAAGTCACGTTTTAGAGAAGAAAAAAATCACCCACTGACTTTCAAAGCTGCTACATAGTAACGACTTTCTACTTCGAGGACCTTCATAGAAATGTAGTTGAAATGTAGTGAAAAGTACAATATTTGTCTTTCAAATGTAGTGAAGTTAAAGTTATAAGTTCCCAGAAAAAATAATACTCAAGTAAAGTACCAATACTCAAAAAATGTACTTAGTTACTGTCCGCCTCTGGTGGAGACTCACAGAGACACAATGACTGGTCGTTTACAAGCATTCCCTATTATACTGAGGGGTTTCTGGGAATCATGCCAGGCTTTCCAGGACAATAATACTATGATAAAACACAACATTTAGAGATATTGGAGTCCACCCGCCTTTACAAGAGAGGTCAGATGAATGAGGTTGTATTGGAGCTGGAAGTTTCAACATCATTTTGCCCTTTATTCTTTGCTTGCAGTTGTATATTATACCCTGTATATATATGGACTGTTTTGGTTAACATACTGCACTTTGAATTCACTTCAGGAATGTAGAGATGTTCACCCAAAAATACTGAGACTGAGGAGAGAGGTGTTGTAATAATGTAAAATATGTGAAAAATAATGTGTTTTTCGAACAACCTAGTATGAGAGCCTGTTCTAGTACACCCCCAAAACAAAATCAAGACTTTGTAAAAGAGCATAATAGGTCCCCTTTAAATCTACAAGTATCACTTCAATTTACCATCATTTATTGCTTTATTTATTATATTAATAATACACTTAATGGAATGTTAAGAATATGACATAAAACATGACAATTAATAAGGATAGAAAATATTTGCCTCTATAAAGGTAAAAAAATGCACCTGTAAATCAATTTAAGGGGGCAAATATTGTCCTTTAATAGAAAAGGTGTGACTGCGGTCTAAGTGGAAGAGAGGGGGTATGCAGAAGAATGTTAAATGCCCCAGGGGGTACGCAGCTGTAAAAAGTTTGAGAACCACTGCTTTAACCCATTGACAATTTGAATACAAGTTTGTTTTTCTTGGACCATCTGCCATTTACACAATGCAAAGTGTCAGGAGTATCAACTGCATTTAAATGACGCAAGCATAAAGTCACACTGACTAATATTTGAGCTACTTTTGAGCGCAAATTATAAAATACATTAATCTTCAGCATGACGCAGGCCACAAAATGAATGCAGTCTTGCTGCAAGTTTATACTAAAATATCACTCAAAAAGTCATACTTAAAAAGACTTCCATTATAAAAACATTACTGTAAATGCATTTTACTGTGGGATGAGTTGAAATCATTTGCTGTGATAATCAGCAGCATGCCATACCATAGATTCTTTTTAAAAGTGCTTAAATTGTATTTAACCCATAATGTTCCTTCCTGAAATTTGTCTCATCCCCGTGTGGAAGGACACTGGCGGCAGAGAAGTGACCTGCCTTATTAGAGGGTTAGCTCTGTGACACATCTGTTAATAAAAGCTTGTTAGGAGCGTTTGATTGCTGCATATCAGCGGTGTGGCCATTGATGGGCCCTACGACTGACAGAACTGATTTCCTGCCTTGCTTGGCTTTGATTAATTGTGCTGTCTTTTGTATGTGGGTGTGGAGGTCAGTCGTGGGAGATGGCAAATGAGAATTTACTCCACACACTTATTTGTTATTGGAGAAGACTAATCACATGCACTTCACCTCCTGCTACCACTTCTGAATACAACCCACACACAGAGAGACAATAAAGAGATCTGAGCACTCCTGATTCTGCACATTCGCTTTTCTCTCTCTGTGTCTCTTTCTTTTTAATACATAATAATGTGCAATCTGGTGGGTTTAGGGAATAGGTGGACTTTAGAATTTTAAAATTCTATGAAAAAATGTTTTTTTAGAATTTGTTAAAAATTCTATCAAGTTAATAGCTGAATGCACATGTCTGTGCAAAAGGCCATAATCCGTGTCCCTTTTACCCCATTTTTACTTTTAAAAGAGTGCTCATTCAAGCCATCTTTGTGAACAATAATGAACTTGAACTAAATTATCTGCTTGTAAAAATGTGTGACTTGCGATTTGGATTTCGTCAGAACAACATGCAACACATAACTTAAAGAAATAGTTTACCTAAAAATGAAAATTTGCAAAAAACGTATTCACCCTCAGTTCATTTCTGTCAGGGGTAATAAGCATGTTGCACTTCTCTCTCTCTCTCTCTCTCTTTTTCATTGTGTCTACAAGTATACTGAGACAATGCGACCTAAGCAAGCATTTTATTGCTTGTATTATTGTTTACTTCTGTAAATAATGCATTTATTTTTTAGGGGCACACAATATAAGGGCATTTCAAAGGTGAAATTAGTCAAGGAAATGTCTATGAGATCAATCTATTATCTATATTCATGTATGTACAGTACATGAGATGGCTTTGTGTAAAAATAAATCTTAAGTTCATTCAGAAACGGTTCATGTGTTTGTATGTAGGCAAAAAAGCACGTCTTTGACCTCAGAGTGTACAGTAAAAACCTGCACATTTGCTACTTCCTGAAATAAGGATGAAACATTTATGACTAAACGGTAGGAGGTGAGAGTAAGTGTGTTAGAGAAAGACAAGAAGGGGTAAGTGGGAAAATCTAGTTAATTATTTGTGAGCACTTTGTCTTCCACATATAATGGTCATGTGTGGATTTAGAAGCCTATATAAATAAAGTAATATACAGGGTATATACAGGAATCATGGAGTTAAATATTTTTTTTAAGACTCTTTCCATACATTTTAAGACCTCATCGCCACTCCAAGTTTTAACCGCTTACATCGGTGACACTTCAACTTACATTTACTATATATTGATTATAGCACAACTAAACAGACTTACTTTGTGATAACTCCTTATCAATACAACATAATTCAGAAGGGAGGGACAAAGCACAAGAGAATTAATTGAGTGACTAACCCAAGAAAGGATTAGACCAATAAACAAAACAACTGACAAAACTTATTGAGGAGGGAAAATAAAGCTCTCCGAGCTAACGGGGCACTGAGTTCACACAGTATAAGTAAAAGATGTATTTGTCACATCAACTCATGTAACTGTCTGCAAACCATAGTGGTTTTGTGGAACATTTCCCATGACAAACATCTGATTGATGAGACAGTTTACCTGTGATTACGGAGTGCTTGATTTGATGCAGACTTGACAGAGTGTCAGTACTGCACCTGATCGTGTCTGAATGATCATGAAAAGTAAAATAATGATCACAACTATTACATCATTTTAATTGTGCATCCCAAGCCCATGCCAGCAAAAAAAAAAAAAAAAAACAGCCCAAAGTAGCGCAATTACATGTCCCAAATATAAAAAATGTAATTTCCATCCCTAAAATACATATTTTACAGTCACTGTTATGCACATTTATCATAAACGGCTCAAATGCTTCCTACTAGTGTGGCCCAAAACATTTTGTACAGTTTTATTACAGGTAGAATGGAAAATGTTTCAGTACAAGCATTTCAACCAAATGTAATTTATGCAATATTTCAAACCTTTAACCCACTGGGGAAAATCAACCCATGGCAACAGTTTAAAAGCAGCCCAATTTCGTGGAAAAAAATAACAACCCTGCATCCAACACGAGTTGCAGAAGTCAGATTTGCCTGATCACAGGTCAAAAGTAAGGAGAGATAACTGACAAGATGTTGGAAGATTTTCTCCTCAACATATCCCGAGCTCATTGACAAATATCTTTTATTGTAAGATGTGCTCCCTTCACACAGTGCGCGCACGATCGCGAAAATCGAGTGAACTGCGACAGCGAGCGCTCATTCAAAGGTTTTTTTAATTGAAATACCCCACATATTGATAGCGGCGCCCTGATGCGCTAAAATTACATACGATATTAGAATGTTTATGGGAGCAGACACAAAAATCATGGGAGCATGCGATAATGGTCAGAAATTCAGCGAGAGCAGAGCGGGATTGTAACGATTCATCCACTGAAGGCAAGCGTAAGTGAGAACCCAAGTGCAGTTTATTTACAGTGTGATCCAAACAATAATCCGTGACTTGACTTGACATGAACAGACTTGACTTGCCTAGGCATGAACAAGACTAGACTCACCGACAGCGGGTTACAACATCAATACACGACGAGAGACAATGGCAACATGATGGCTACTTATATCAGACAAAGAGGGTCACATGACAAGAACAAACCAATGGGAAACAAGACACATGACTGAGACAACCAATCAGAACATGGCACAATGAACAAGAGAACCAATGGCATGAATACATGAGGGCATGGGAAGCATGACACAAACAGGGACCATGACTAAACTCCAAAATAAAAGACATGAAAGCAAGAACATGGAGCACAACCCAAAACACCACATTACAGGGATCAACAAGCCCCGCGCTATCACGCAGCAGCTCAGTCAGTCAGTAAATGCCGTAACAGATGACGTCAATTTATTCCATAAATAAACTACACAGAACCCCACTATTCGGACAAATATACATAATGAAAAGATGATACAAAATGTAATACCTTGGAAAATGGCATTTAAGACTTTTTAAGGGACTTCATTTTCTCTAAATTGATTTATCAACTTTTAATACTTTTTAAGACCCTGCGGACACCCTGATATAGAAAAAGAGTGTATGATTTATTCATACTAAATATTTTGTACTGTGTGTAATGGTCTTTTACTACAATACTACTCCCTGTCCCAACTGGTTTACAGTAAACACATTATTTTACAGAACTGAACATGGTATAATTTTATGATCAAGTTATCCTAATATGTCACATCATGTTAGCAAATCATCATTTCTTTTGAATTGAGTATTAGAAAAATTAGTATGTTTGTGTTGTAATTTTAAGTCTATGAAAGGTTATATCAGAAATCTGCTGCAGTCAGTCCCAGTGTTAAAATGTATTAATCATGTACTACTATTATTATTATTATTATTTGCAAAATGGCACAAATATTAACCGGATGGGAACAAGGTCCAATTGTTAGCCATTACTCAGAAAGGGAATGTTTTTGAATGCAACAAATCAACTAATACCACAAAACATCACAGAATTCATCCAATCTATTTCTAATTCATACTGATGTTTGTTGTTGCCCACCAACAATGATGTCACTTCTATGATGATGTCATTGAGAACCTTTTCTTAAATAGATGGATATTGCAAAGACTTAAAGGACAGAAAGTGAAATTGGACACACACACACACACACACACACACAAACATATAAAGTGATTAGCATTATGATATGATATATGGTAGGGACATGAAAATGTACTGCATAACAGGAATGACCCAAGAAAGGATGGGCAGATAGTCATCCAATAAAAATTCTAAAATGAACCACTCGGATACATTCCAAATATTCATCTTTCCAGGAAAAACTGAAGGGTACTGATGACAGAGACGGTCATGGGTAGGGGGGTGCATCCTGTTGTCCTTATAGGATTGGCAGTCCAAGTCCACCATGGCAGAAATTCATTGATTGATCTAGCGTGCATTTATGGATTTTCAAATTACTAAGGATTGCATGGCAGTTGTGGAGATCAGAGAGAGAGGAAATGGATACAATTTCTCAGAGTAAATGCTTGTTCCAGAATGTTCTGCCTGATGGATTAGAGGAAAGGCTGTCTGACCGTTTAGCCCCCAACCTCTTGTGGAGCTGATTGGTCAAGAAGGTCTCCTTTATTCCCCATAAGTTTCTAATTCATTGCGGTTTGGTGAAGGCTGTGCTGTAGTTTGCCTCCACCATGGCTTCATATTTAAGGGGTAGCTCTTCCTGACAGAAAACTATTTATCATTCTAGCAGTCGGACTGATCAATTGGGCAGTGATTCAGTCCTTTTGGTCAGGGGATGAATGGAGAGGGTGATTGAATGCTCGACTCCAGGCCATTTTCAAAACCCAGGATTACTGGTGGACCTCACCCACCATCTAAGATGCTACAGTATATAAATACTGTATGCTGTATATTTCTGGTGGAAGAAATACAATTCTGCAGAGTTACTTGATCTATTTAAACATGTATCCTATCCAGTATTTGTGTGTGATAAATATTTGTTGTGCTTATTAAAATGTTGAGACTTTAGCCTAGACAGATGTTAATGCTGGAATCAACTTTGAGACTTTTTTGAGTGTCTTGTTCAGTTCAATTAAGGATTGTATTTTTGTTTTGTTGGCCTGAGTTGCTGTTATTTAACTTAATGCAGTTGCTACCCCTGAAATCTGTTATTTTTTAGGTGCCATTTTGGTTAGAATACAGTTTATTTTACTATTAAAACACATAGGCATTAGCAAGTCCATTGCTATTTTGAGATATAAACTCTTAAACTCTTTTGTTTTCATCTGAATACTTGAGAGACCAAATCAAATGCTCACATGTTTTACTATTTCCATCTGGAAAATGTTTGAAGTTCAACCTAGACTCATTGGGAAAACGTGCCTCTACCTACATTTTTGCAAAACTTCAAAACTGTATCCATAAAATTCATTGCAGTTTCCAACTGAAATGGTCACTAGTAGCAGTAAAACGTATTCACACAAATTATGATTCCAGGGGCAGATTACCAATTAATGAAGACATATTTTTGTGTGGTTCCTTGCACAGTACCATGTTATGACAAAAACACTTTTACCATAGTGCATTATTTGTAAACTTATACATTGTGATGTTTGCATCAGACAGCCAACTCCATATGCATGGCTTTTCTAACACAGTAAACTTGCTTGGTAGTTCACCTGATACAGCATTGCAAAAATGGCATGGTTGCTTGAGCAAGTGCATTTTTTAACCACATTTTATCCCACATTTGACACACACACACACACAAACATATAAAGTGATTAGCATTATGATATGATATATGGTAGGGACATGAAAATGTACTGCATAACAGGAATGACCCAAGAAAGGATGGGCAGATAGTCATCCAATAAAAATTCTAAAATGAACCACTCGGATACATTCCAAATATTCATCTTTCCAGGAAAAACTGAAGGGTACTGATGACAGAGAGGGTCATGGGTAGGGGGGTGCATCCTGTTGTCCTTATAGGATTGGCAGTCCAAGTCCACCATGGCAGAAATTCATTGATTGATCTAGCATGCATTTATGGATTTTCAAATTACTAAGGATTGCATGGCAGTTGTGGAGATCAGAGAGAGAGGAAATGGATACAATTTCTCAGAGTAAATGCTTGTTCCAGAATGTTCTGCCTGATGGATTAGAGGAAAGGCTGTCTGACCGTTTAGCCCCCAACCTCTTGTGGAGCTGATTGGTCAAGAAGGTCTCCTTTATTCCCCATAAGTTTCTAATTCATTGCGGTTTGGTGAAGGCTGTGCTGTAGTTTGCCTCCACCATGGCTTCATATTTAAGGGGTAGCTCTTCCTGACAGAAAACTATTTATCATTCTAGCAGTCGGACTGATCAATTGGGCAGTGATTCAGTCCTTTTGGTCAGGGGATGAATGGAGAGGGTGATTGAATGCTCGACTCCAGGCCATTTTCAAAACCCAGGATTACTGGTGGACCTCACCCACCATCTAAGATGCTACAGTATATAAATACTGTATGCTGTATATTTCTGGTGGAAGAAATACAGTTCTGCAGAGTTACTTGATCTATTTAAACATGTATCCTATCCAGTATTTGTGTGTGATAAATATTTGTTGTGCTTATTAAAATGTTGAGACTTTAGCCTAGACAGATGTTAATGCTGGATTCAACTTTGAGACTTTTTTGAGTGTCTTGTTCAGTTCAATTAAGGATTGTATTTTTGTTTTGTTGGCCTGAGTTGCTGTTATTTAACTTAATGCAGTTGCTACCCCTGAAATCTGTTATTTTTTAGGTGCCATTTTGGTTAGAATACAGTTTATTTTACTATTAAAACACATAGGCATTAGCAAGTCCATTGCTATTTTGAGATTTCAACTTTGAGACTTTTTTGAGTGTCTTGTTCAGTTCAATTAAGGATTGTATTTTTGTTTTGTTGGCCTGAGTTGCTGTTATTTAACTTAATGCAGTTGCTACCCCTGAAATCTGTTATTTTTTAGGTGCCATTTTGGTTAGAATACAGTTTATTTTACTATTAAAACACATAGGCATTAGCAAGTCCATTGCTATTTTGAGATATAAACTCTTAAACTCTTTTGTTTTCATCTGAATACTTGAGAGACCAAATCAAATGCTCACATGTTTTACTATTTCCATCTGGAAAATGTTTGAAGTTCAACCTAGACTCATTGGGAAAACGTGCCTCTACCTACATTTTTGCAAAACTTCAAAACTGTATCCATAAAATTCATTGCAGTTTCCAACTGAAATGGTCACTAGTAGCAGTAAAACGTATTCACACAAATTATGATTCCAGGGGCAGATTACCAATTAATGAAGACATATTTTTGTGTGGTTCCTTGCACAGTACCATGTTATGACAAAAACACTTTTACCATAGTGCATTATTTGTAAACTTATACATTGTGATGTTTGCATCAGACAGCCAACTCCATATGCATGGCTTTTCTAACACAGTAAACTTGCTTGGTAGTTCACCTGATACAGCATTGCAAAAATGGCATGGTTGCTTGAGCAAGTGCATTTTTTAACCACATTTTATCCCACATTTGCTTTTCTAAACACTATCTAATAATAACCAATCCTAGATTAGTTTGGGAAAAATGTAGAAATATTCTCTTCAGTCCTATGCTCTTAATGTCAAATGCAGAAACATTAATTCATGCTTTCATGACCTCAAAGTTAGATTATTGTAATGCTTTATTGGGTGGTTGCTCTGCGCGCTTAATAAACAAACTCCAGCTGGTCCAAAATACAGCAGCTAGAGTTCTTACTAGAACCAGGGAGTACGACCATATTAGCCCGGTTCTGTCAATTCTGCACTGGCTCCCTATTGAACAACGAATACATTTTAAAATCTTGCTAATTACTTATAAAGCCCTGAATGGTTTAGCTCCTCAGTACTTGAGCGAGCTCATATCACATTATAGTCCTTCACGTCTGCTGCAATCTCAAAACTCTGGCCATTTGATAATACCTAGAATATAAAAATCAACTGCGGGCGGCAGATCCTTTTCCTATTTAGTGCCCAAACTCTGGAACAATCTACCTAGTGTTGTTCAGGAGGCAGACAAACTCTGTCAGTTTAAATCTAGATTAAAGACCCATCTCTTTAACCTGGCATACACATAACACAATATCACATTTCTATAATTCAAATCCATTAAAGGATTGTTAGGCTGCATTAATTAGGTCAACCGGAACCGGGAACCCTTCCCATAACATCCAATGTCCTCGTTACACCATAAGAAGAATGGCATCTACGCTAATATTAGTCTCTTTCATTCTTATTCCGAGGTCACCATAGCCACCCAGATCCAGTCCATATCCAGTCCAGATGGTGGATCAGCACCTAGAGACGACCTCTACAGCCGTGAATGTCAGCGGAGACCACGTCAACTAGATGCGCCCCAGAGACAGATCCCTTACGAAGACCTCGTCACCTCGACGACCATCGGCACAAGACCACGGGAACCAGACAAGACCTCTGCACCTGTGTTTCAGCCTGGAATTAAACCACGCCATGCTGGTTTCGTATGGCCAGAGGAGAACTGGCCCCCCAACTGAGGCTGGTTTCTCCCAAGATTTTTTCTCCATTTCAGTCACCGATGGAGTTTTGGTTCCTTACCACTGTCGACTTTGGCTTGCTTAGTTGGGGACGCTTGACTGATTGCACAGACACTATTGGAAGAGAACTGAACTAGACGATGTCATCACTGAATCATCAATGAACTGACTTTAGCTGAAAAATTACTCTGTTATTGTCTTGCATCATTGACAAACTATTTTCCTGTTTGACTCTGTAAAGCTGCTTTGACACAACCGGTATTGTATAAAGCGCTATACAAATACAGGTGACTTGACTTAACTTTTGTCAATAATTACCAAACACGTTGAACTTCTAAAATTGTTGTCCTCAGGACAATGACTTTTCAAGCAATGCCCGTACTCACTAATTTATCTATAACTTCAGAACATTAAGTCTAAACTTAAAGAAATTTGGTGCAAATGCACACAAGGTCAATTCAACCTCATAACTCTGCAACCATTTGTTTGATGTAATAACATGTCATGAAACAGAATTATCTTTTTTTTTCTTTTTGCCATGCCAGTTTTTTTTTCAATGCAGAAGATTTATCTCCTCAAAAACATGTTAAATTCGACATGGCTCCCCAGGCAAAGTATTGGGTGAAACAGGACACATTATGCAGGACTGTACTCTGAGAATGTCTAACAAATTTGGCAAGGTTCTGATATTTGAGAGCAATCACCCTTCTCCCCATTATCCCATCTGCTCAGACCCTGCTAATTGCCACTTGCTGCTAAATTTATTATAACTTTTTTGCATATTGAGTGTTAATTACACAGAAATTACAATATTCAGTAAAGAGTGTGACTCTGTTTGTATCAGCATATCAGTCACATTTGTGTGTGTGTTTTACATAACACAGGCCTGTTCATGTTGCACCATAAGATGTTTGATTCTTTTTTGTTGTTGTTGAAAAGTCGTCCATCTGTCCATGCTCACACTGGTCAAAAGTGAATGGTGTCAGAGTTATTTTTATATATTTATTTTGACTTTTCACAGAGCTGCTACCAGCAGTCATGACAGACAGCAGCTTGTATATTTTTCTTGTCATTTTTCATTGATAATCTTCACCGTCACTGTGGCTCGCAAATCAAATACGGTGCCTATGGCATGTTTGATGTCATGGCGTTAGTTATGAGACACTTGATTTTACCAATGATGTTTGATGTTATTGACGTCCAACCTGCGGCATGGGTGCCATATTCAATTTGAGATCCACAGTGGAGGTGAATATTATCTGTGAATACTTACATTTCGGTCTTATGAATTACTTTTCTCTTTACTTCACCGTCACTGTGGCTCGCAAATCAAATACGGTGCCTATGGCATGTTTGATGTCATGGCGTTAGTTATGAGACACTTGAGAACCAATGATGTTTGATGTTATTGACGTCCAACCTGCGGCATGGGTGCCATATTCAATTTGAGATCCACAGTGGAGGTGAATATTATCTGTGAATACTTACATTTCGGTCTTATGAATTACTTTTCTCTTTAAAAAAACTCTTGTTTACCCACGCTTGTTGTGATCTGCAGTTCTGTACTATCATTGTGTATTTAAGAACCAATTCCATGCTGAGAAAAGTGTTGAGCAGCAATGGGTAAAGCTAATTGTGCACATAATACTATGATTTACATTTTCATGAATTAAACATGAGTGACCTAGCTGTCAGACTTCTCAAATAATTCCAATGGCAGACTGCCTGCCACGTTTTGCATAAGCCATAATTTGACTCTCATTACAATTTTGTTTTTTACTGACTTTTTTTTTTTAATGAATACTCGTTAGTTTGGCTTCAGGGCTAAATATGTTTCACTGGAAAGGCAAATACTGCATTAATGCCATCTTACTGGAACTGGACCCTGTTTTGGTATTAATTTTCTGGAATTACCCAGGAAAGAAAAATCAAAAGTGAGATCTCTTTAACATCTCAAATATTCTCCTAGACAGAAATGAGGTTACTTTAAGATTGAATTGAGATTTTTGCTTGAGTCTCCTGCTTCTAAAACTTGTCTCCTGAGACAAAAACTCTAACACTCTTACAATGGTCTCCTTTAAAGTTTTAAAAGAGATCTCAACAACATCACACACTGTGCTCAGATATTTCTCCTAGTCTAAAGATTCTGGTGGTCTCACATTTGTCTAAAAAATTTAGATTAGAGATCTCAACAACATCACACACTGTGCTTAGATTTTTCTCTTTAGCTAAATAATCTGGGGGTCTCATATTTGTTGAACTTGAAAGGCACTAAATAAGGGGGGGATCATACATTCAGAGTTCAAGGCTATATTGAGAGAGAAATTATGCAGAAATAAGGATAATGTTACTTTTTATAAGACAATGTTTATGCACTTATGGCACATAATTTGTTGCTGGAAATAGTAATGTAGCGGATGCCTTAATCAAAACTGATTTACAGAAAATGTAACCCTGGAGCTTTTTTTGCTGAAAGGCACATAAATGGCTTATGACTCATCTTGTCTTGATTATTAATTGACTCATTTGATTATTAATACATATTATATGGTAGACATGTTTGAGCTCATATTGAGGCATTTGACTTGGTGAACAATTTGTAAATTTATTGAGATCACTTCTGAAATTTAGAGGAGACAAATGTGAGAGCTCTCGAGTCTCGAGAAAAATCTGAGCACAGTGTGTAATGTTGATGAGATCTCTTCTAAACTTTTGAGAAGACACGTAAGAGATCCAGCGTCTCTAGCTAAAGAGAAAAATCTGAGCACAGTGTGTAATGTTGATGAGATCTCTTCTAAACTTTTGAGAAGACACATGTGAGAGATCAAATATATTTGTAGGAGACAAATATGAGACCCCCGGAGTCTTTAGATTAGGAGAAATATCTGAGCACAGTGTGTGATGTTGTTGAGATATCTTCTAAAGGAGACCATTGTGACAGTGTTAGTGTTTTTGTCTCAGGAGACAAGTTTGAGATGCAGGAGACTCAAGCAAAAGTTTCCATTAAATCTTAAAGTAACCTAATTTCTGTCTAGGAGAAATATTTGAAATGTTAAAGAGATCTCTTTTTTATTTTATTTTTCTTCCCTCTGGTTAGCTTCCATTGCATTTATCCACACCATTTAAATCTAAGACAATACATGCATTGTCATATTTGAAGTTGTTTTATGTAGACAGTGTTTTATTGCACAATGATTTAACAGAGGAAACCATAACCTATATTTACATACATGCAAAAATGGGCTGTACAAGACAAGATTTTAATGCTAAACAAAGCAAAAAAAAAAACACTGGTAGACTGGTAAAGTGATACATTTGTTATCTTGCACTTGTAAGTCCTTTCTAGTGTGTTTGGAAAATGCGGTGTATATACAATGCGGGACATTGAAGATAAATTTAAACATTTAAACTAATAACCCTTGATGTTCTGAAATGTTTAATGCTATTTAAATGATAGTTTTAGTATTTACAATATTAGTAAAAGTTTAACGTTCCTCCTAAAATAAAACTGAAGACATCTTAAGACAAAGCTGATATCTCAACGAGACATATAAGAGAATCACCCCTTTGTACTCTGAGTCTAGAGTAAGCTCTGTCAGAGCCATAGCCTTGTGGGCAGCACATCGATGTGAAGGCACAACTGCACCTCCGACAGCAAGGCTTTGAATCCCAGCTAAAGGTACTTTCCTGCTCCTGTTCAATTCTCACCTGTCCAATTGTTTCCTGTCTCTACTCCTACTGTCCTGACCATTAATGGAAAACCCCCATTGCAATCAAAAAAGCAACCTCTGAGTAGTAAAAGCTTGCAAGACAATAAAGAGATCTCCCATGTTTCTCTCCCGTTGTCATTTTGGATTCCTTTCTTTCAGAACGTTCTCATTTCTCAGTTGTGTCTACTTTTATTTCTCCTAAGGATTTTTAGAAGAGACATCTGAGACACTGTTGAGACTAAAATGAGAAATACATGAGAATCACCACTACGTCTCCCGAGGTTAGAATGAGCACCACTGAGCAATAAAATATTCCTATGATGGAGTCTTGATAGAGATTGCAGCGAGACAATAAAGAGATATTCTATGTTTCTTCCACCACATTCTCAATTTTGACTCTATTTTTTCTCAAATATTTATCATGTCTCATTTGTGTCTACTTCTATTTCTATATCTGAAATGCTGTTGGTACTAAAATGAGAGTTACATGAGAATCTCATCTAAGTCTCCTGAGCTTAGGAAAAGCAACCACTGAGCAATACATTTGTCTTATGGGTAACTCTGCCACTAAAGGTTCTTCTTCAACTGTTTTTCATTATTATCATGTAAGCTCAGTTGTCCCCTACAGCAGCTCGTTCATCACACCATGCCTGGGTAGTCTCTGATGGAGAAGTGCTTCTGTACAGGACCCATCACAGGTTATTGAGCTCTGCTGCGGGTTGGAGACAACATGGTCCTTATCGCACTTAAACAGCCTTCTGTCCTGCCTGGTTCTATCGTCTGAGTGGTCCAATGGTCAACACCATACTGCTTAGCTTCCTTATGACTGATTTTATTGGAGGGAAATTGTAACCTATGTGATCCTGAGAGATAAAACACGCAGTCTACCATATAAGCCATCCTGATTCTGTTGAAGGAATTTCTATCTTAGAATATCTATCTTAATCTATCTACTGTATCTATCTATCTTAGTCATATATCTAGACATCTATTAATAAAGAAACATATCTAGACATCCCTGATATGTAAATAGCAAGGATCCACAATACACTGTATATTATACCATATCAATTCTTGGATTTTTTTTTTAATTCTTAATTATTACTCCATTAATTGTTCATTTATTTTATGAAATATTGGATATTTATTTGTGAATACACATTCCCCTTATTTTTTTATTTGAAAAATAAACTTTTAAAGTTTAGTTTACTTTTAAAACACAACAAATCTAATAACACTATTAAAATTCATCTTTAGCAAATCTGAAAATGAATATCCATTTTCCATACTGTGCACATCTTAATTAATAATACAATACAAAATCAAGAAAATCAAACATGCAATATCTGTTTTGACAAACTTTGCTTTTAAAAATTACATGAACAAATTTCTTTGTATTTCAATTAAATGTAATTTTAAATTCAAATTCAAATGGCCATTTCACCTCCTTTTTGTGACCTTAGTTCAAATTCAAATTTAAATGGTGCTGTTGCATGTTCCCAGTTTGTTTGGACTTTCATGTTGAAGCTCTTGTTTCTTAGTTTCCTGTGTTACAGTAATGTTGTATTCCTTTGAGGTTAAATATTCAATTTGGTTCCTGTACGGTTGTATATGTACTGTATATAGGTTGTATATATATATATATATATATATATATATATATATGTTTGTCAGATGAAATATTATATTTACCAAATATTATATTTATATTATTCTTTTCCTAGCACATCACAGTAACAGCTGTCATCATTACAATGGGCTGCGCCATTGAAATCAACATTTACAGTATTCTTTAATACAGCTTTCTGCTTGACCCCTGTTTGTGATTAATGACCTTCTTTAATTAACTTCCTCTGTTATGATGCGTCCATTTCCCCTCAGGCCTTATTGTAAATTCTCCACCATCAGTTCATCCATTTCCTCTCTCTAACATCGCTAATTTAGATTAATTACACATCCCTCAGTGCAAATATTCATGCAGCGCCTGTTATTAAGTCCAAAATCTACATTATTGGCATCCCTACAGCTCTCCTATCATTGGCCTCCTACCTACAGGCACAGCACAAGTCGATCTGATTTAATATGGCCTTTTTGCTCCTCTTTTTTTGCATCTCTATTACCCAGGTGTGATCTTAGTGTGTGAAGGAAAACAGAAACATATATTTTCATATAGTTATAAAATCAATTATTGTGAGAGTCATGCTGAAGCCCTCTAGTGTGGTTTGCTCTGTCATCAGAACAGCAAATAACAGTGTTTAACATGCAGATATTTTTAAATAAAGTGTCATAGTGCTGTGATCGTGTGGGCACTCCGTTAACACACGGTTCTGTTGGGTTTTTTTCCAGGAGAAAACTGCCTCGCATGGCCTGATTCCCAGCGGAGAGCGTTTCCCCTCATCGACGAATATCAGATTCCTCATTTATATGACAATTACTGAACAAATTAATACAGTGGCGTGAAAAATAATTCCGGTGAAGATTTCAGCGACTCCTGTTTGCTCACACATATCTAGTTTTACTCCAAATAAACTAATTATAGATTGCAACCTTTTAGAGTATTCTTTGCAGTTGAAGGGCTAACAACTGATAATGCTTTTTAATTAATCACGCATGCTAATTATGCTTCCCATGACATTTGCCACTACATCCACTGCAGCTGAGAGAGACATATGGAGCATATGTTTTCAGAGGGCATGCTACTGTGCATATTGTTGCATTATGAAATTCAGAAATATACACCATGCAGAGATTGGTTTAAAGGGTATACTGGTATTTTCATTCATTCTTCTGACGCCTATATTGGTTGTTGTATGGTTGATAAACATTTTGAAATATTAATCTTCAGTTTTGACCTGGCCATCTTGTTTATAGTAGCTGGAACAACTTTGTGTTTTATAATAAGATATGAAAGTCCATGCGTTGAACATAGTCACAATTAATGCAGTATAACATGGCAATATAACAATATTATAATGCAATATAACAATACTAAGGACACAATTTTACATTAAACCATTTAAATATATAAATAAATAAATAAATACTGCCCAAATATAGTACCTGAGATGTAATAAATAAGGATGCAATATATTGGTACTACATTTTTGGAGATTTTTTTAATGGTTCAAATTCATTCATTCATTCATTCATTCATCCAATTTGTATTTAAATATTTCATATTTGTGCATGCACATTTCCTATCTTTTGCATTTAGATGCCATTTACCAAATGTTCACTTAAAGTCAATCTTTTAAAACTTTTAGTCAATCTTTTAAAAATCATTTTAATTGTGTTATTAATAATTTTATAATACTATTAAAATGATCTTTTAATTATCTAAAATTATCTAAATTATCTAACACTATTAAAAAATCTCAAAATGTCATTTTTTTCACTCTGTACATTTCATACTGTTATAATGCCTCATTTGTAAAACCATTTGTAGTATTTAAAACACCTGATTTTGTTTTGTCAGTATTTTATTTTTAATTTATTAAGACAAAATAATATAGATCATTGGCTCATCTGTGAAAATGTTAATATCGGTGCTTCTCTAATAAACAATAACATCATTTTATTCTATTGGTGATTTGCAGCATACAAAGCAGCTAGGTGAGCAGATGTTTTGTGTCATCGATGTTATTATATTGTGCATTTTAGCATAGCTCAAAGACTGTATTAACCATTATTCAGGAATGCAAGTTCAAATGTACTCCTCGCCGAAACTATGGCACTGTTTGTGACACTTTTAGCTTCCAGATCTTTGCTTTAACTGAAAACCCAAAACAGCTTAGTCAGAAATATATCAAGTAAACAGGGAAAAAAAAGTGTGCAGGGAGGGAACCCGAAACTCTGAGTATCAGACTATAATAAGATTCCTGTTCAAGGATGAAACCTATTAAGCGGTTGGAAGGATTTGCTCTTATTCACAAAACCTAAGATTTAATTTTTATGTTGCACTCCATTTCTTGACTGAACGACACAAAATGTTCCCTTTGACAGATTAGACAGAGTCAGCTTGCTTTAAAGGCAATATCCTGTAACAAAGAACACAGAACGGCTGTATACTGTACACAGTTATACTGTATGCTGCAATACTGTGCAATTCTGAATATGCAGCTGTATTGCATTAAAAGGAAATTGAGCTACATATAAGCTTTCACAGTAATGATCTAATTATGATTATTTGTATGCTGAACATTTCTGAACAATTCTTAAGCTTTGTTTTGTACTGAGATCTAATTTGGGTCAATTTTGTCCATGTACCAGTAGAAAAGAAATTACTAAATTCTATTTTTATAATATCTCAACTGTTTCTTCTAAACAGCAATGCGATTAAACGCAGGACAATGGAGACTTTCGCTTATGACTCCTGCTTCTTAGATTTTTCTTCACATGTAATCTCCACAATAATTTTCACAAGTGTTCAGATTTGCTATAAGATCCCAAAGTCTTGCTAAGATTTCATTTTGAACTCAAACATTTTTCATCACACAATGATCAAATTTTGTGAGCGATGCTATCCACATTCATTTGATAGATTTTATGGCATTCCTTTTATAGTTATTGCTCTATGTCAAAATTTGATTCTATTTTCTATTTTAGGAGACACATCTGAGACAAAGCTGCTGCTTGAACTATGACCGAAAAGTCTACAATGTTTCAGGGGCGATGAAAGAGCAATAAATAGGCCTCTTGTGATAATCTAATTCACACACACACACACACACACACACACACACACACACACACACACACACACACACACACACACACGTCTGGTTCACTATCCTTGTGGGGACTCCCCATAGGCGTAATGGTTTTTATACTGTACAAACTGTATTTTATATCGCCCTACACCTAAACCTACCCCTCACAGAAAACTTTGTGCATTTTTACAATCTAAAAAACCCCCTCATTCTGTATGATTTATAAGCTTTTGTACCCACGGGGACCTCAATTTAGGTCCCCACTGTGACACAAGAGCATCAGCATTTTGAATGATTTCTGAAACATCATGTAACAACTTTGACATCTCAGGAATAATTTCATTGTTAATATATATTCAGTATATTCAAAGAAAACAGCTCTTTACATTTGTAATAATATTTCATATACTGTTTTTACTGAATGTTTATTTAATAAATGCAGCCTTGGCAAGAGACTTCTTTCAAAAGCTTTCATTAAAAAGTCCTAATAATTCCAAACTTTTGACAGTAGTGCAGTGTATATGATAACTTTGTGTGAGGGACAGAATGAAATGTAATCATTATTGAACTGATTGAACTTCCCATTTCTGGGTTACTCCTACATGGAGGCATACAGCCTTGGCACCTTAAAGGGGTCATATGATGCAATTTCAAATTTTCTGTTCTCTTTAGAGTGGTACAAGCTGTTTGTGCATAGATAAGATCCCTAAAGTTGCAAAGACTAAAGTCTCAAACCCAAAGAGATATTATTTATAAAATTTAAGACTTGTCCACGCCCTCCTGAAACGTCTCGTTTAAACATGCCCCCACATGTCTACGTCACTGTGTGGGAAGATTTGCATAACACCGCCAAAATGTTCATGCAAAGAAAAGGCATAACTTTTATTCTCACTGTAGTATGTAGTACTTTGATTGGCCTTCCAAAAGAGGACAATATCTGCTTCGTCGCTGTTCTCAAGCCCGCCGGCCGTTCCTCACTCTAGGCCTCCGGCCTCTGCTCACTCTAGACCGCCGTGTGTGACACAGTGTTTCATTGTGAAAGTGAAAGTACTTTGTTTGGCCTTCGAAAAGAGGACACAACTAGAAATCAGTGGTTAAGTTGTATTTACAACACAGTTCCAGAACAGTTCAACCCAAATATTCAGATGTGTGCAGCACATTTTATGGAGGACTGTTTCCTGATCCTGCAGAGCAACGTTAGCCTACAATGCGTCTGTGCACAAAGGCTGTTTCTATAAAGTGGGGCAGTTCCAACTTTGCAAGGACAGTCTGGCGCTTCTGATTCACAGCCTGTAAGTACGTTTTTCTATATTTAAAGAATTTGCCACTGACGATTCAAACGCGAGTTTTGAGCAGTGTAGAGTAGCGCTTGTTGTTTGTCGTTTCTCCGATCACAAATGCATACATGGTTTTGTTTAAGTGGCGCGATGCCCAACGCAATGCGTAAAAAGACAGTATAAGTCATTATAATCAGTAATTATGTCCCCACTGGATGCAAAAAATGCCTCGTTTATTATGGGTTTTATTGGTGTTATCTCATCGCGCCGCGACATGGCATCACAGTATGGTAAAGGGCGTAACATTTCCGTCACACGCTTGAAGCATTCAGCCAATCACAACGCACTGGATAGCTGGCCAATCAGAGCACACCTCGCCTTTTCAGAACGATGAGCTTTGTAAAAATCGATGCATTTCAGAAAGGCGGGGCATAGATGAGAAACAATAATGTACAGTATGTGAAAAATAATGTGTTTTTTTAACCTTAAACCGCATAAACACATTGCATTACACCAAATACACAACATAATGTTCTTTTTAGCAATGCCATATGACCCCTTAACAATTAGACATCAGTCTACTGTGACAGATAAAACATGAGACAGATTGAGCCGTTCACAGCTGGATTTTATAGCTCCAGGTTCAAGGGGTTTCATTTTAATAATGGCTGTACTGTACCACTTTTCAAGTCTCACGTCTCAAAGCCTAAATGCATTGCAGTTTTTTGCCATTTATTACAAGATTTCAGAAAGATGATCATTACAGGAAAAAAAATTAATCAATGAGCCAGTATCTGCTGCCCAATGCTGATCTATGTTATTTTTTGATAAAGATCCTGTTTTATATCACCATTAGTTAGATGGCAGGGGAAAGATCAGATTAAAAATCTATTAGGAACCAACTCTTGGGATTCATTAGAGGAGAATTTGTTCTGCTTACAAGAGCATTTTCTACTTTAATTAGTAATACCTGCTAAAATGAAGTTATCCCCTTTTCAAATTAGTTGAGGTAATAAATCATGTACATACAATGTGCCCTTTTATGTTTACACAATGTCATTTTGGTGTCTGTATGTGTGTTGTGCATGTTGTATGAGCTTATCTGTGAGTTCAGTGTAGGTAGTGATTTTTTTAATGCTGGTTCATATAATCTGCATAATTACAAATTCGCTGTAATTTTGTAATTTGAGAAATGAATGATCTAGACTGACCTGTCTTTGTTATGCCGTGAGTATTTAATCCAAATCTGTCTTTACAGCATTTCACAGAAGCTGGAAGGCTGGATATTTATTGCAGTGATGAATGATCACTAAAAATAAGCAAATGAAAGTGGACAAACCCACAAAATTATAGAAATGAGCAACACAATACAGTTTAACCTCAAGTGATATAACAAATTAAAGTGATATATATATAAAATCAAAAGGAGGTTTTCACAGTGATGCCATAGAAAAACTATTTTGAGTACAAATAAACCATTCAGGCCAGTTTAAGGATGATAACTATAATGATCAGTGGTGGCTCCTGGGTTTTAAAATAGAGGAGGCACACTAATTGTATTGGTCTGGGATCCCTGCTGATTATTATTATTATTATTTGCTTAACCACATTAAAATGGCTTTTTGGTTACTTTTAGTCAGAAAACGAAAAGAAAATGACACACATACAGCAAGATAATATCATTTCACTTACCTGGCCTACCACTTGAAGCAAACATCCATCCCTTCTTAAAAGTTTGTGTTAAAAGAGTCGACTGCTGTACCGTTAGCCTGTATCCAGCTTAGGCTTGTTCTCCCTTTATTTTTAATTTGTATATATACTGTTTGGATGACAGCTTGGTAAATCTGTTGGCGATTAAATATTCAATATCGCTACTCATAAGTACTTGGTTCATTATCAGCGCAGCGGGATGGGAGACTTTCAAACTAATATCACATAATTTACGTCTCTATGATGATGATTGGTTGATATACCCGAAGGAGGCTAGCCTCCCCTACGAGGTTTCTTTTCTCAACACTCCTCAGCGCTGAAAGTGAACACTCGATGCTGATTGGCTAATTAATTTTTTTAACAACGGAGGCAAGAGAGCTCAGCTCTCTCCCGGACTCCCCCTCCCCTTCTCTATCACCCAGCGGTTGTAATTCCATCAGCAGATTCGGCACATTCGCGATAGAAAAGCTGTGCTTTCCAACTTCAGTAACATATTATGGTATTACAGCTGTGAAATTACAAACAAAAAATACACGTTCTGAGATATGAACTGAAATGAATTGTGAATTATCACAAAACTTTGCTTATTTTCAGACTAGACCAGCCAATGCGCATGTGCAGTCCTGAGTAGCGTAGCAACCGGAGATTCAAATGGCAGCTCCAGTGATGTGATTGTCTCTTTTATTTAGAAAGCGTTATTTATTTATTTTGTACCTTTTTTTCAGAGTGAAAATGCTACAGGTGAAGGGGATAACATATTATAAACTATAGGAAAAGTAAGTCTAACTTTGAACTCACTTGCATTTGAGGCTTTTGCACACAGATTGTCATATCATGCTGATTGCCTAGCAGAGTGTGTTATAAAATATGGCTGACAATTAGCACTTTGATGTGTGATATAAGATTTTATGGCTACATGTGGCAGCTAGAAGAGGTCCATAGAGGTAAGGTGTTTCCCCAATAGCGTCAGCAAAATTAAAACAATAAAACAATCATGAAACATTAATATCAACCTAGTGCTTTCCTTATCACATACACAGAGTCCTTCAGATGACTGATGGTGAACTGATGAATCACTCTAGTTAAGAACTTGTTCAGCTACATTGACAAGATATGATCCAAGCAGCACTACTGTTTCAACGTGGCCACTGATTAATACATCTATTAGGCTAAATGACAGTAGTCACATGTGCCATTTAACCCTTTATGTTTAACTCAGCTTGCTTTAGACAAGCATTGCAGATGGGGGAGGGCTTGCCTGTTTTCTCCAGAAATGCAGGTTGGAGTTTGATGGTTTTATTGGCATTGTTTGAGGATATGATCCCTAAAAATATCCTCCTGCAGATTTTCATGTCCTTTTTATATTATTATCCCCCCCCCAGTTCCTGCTGTTCTATTGTCAAATACTGTATTTAGTCCCAACACTGCTCAATAAGCTTGAGTTTGTATTCAGAGTTATTATTCCCCTCATACTGCCTTTGAATTAGTATTAAATTGGATGCATGATGGAGTGTTGTGCTCAGGATTTGCAAACCTGATGCAAGCTTGTCCAATCTGCCTTCTCTTAACACTTGATAAAGCTGTAAAAAAACCAAAAAAAAACAAAAAAACAATGAATTACCTTTTCCCGGGCTGGGCTCATCAGGATATCAGAAACCATATGAAACGAAAAAATGAACAGAAAATTAACACTCCATCATTGGTCGGTCAAACAGATAGTACCTCCCCAAACTCACGCCATTGGTTGAGAAAATAATATGCTTTGGGTGGACTGGCTGCTCAAACCAGTAGCCCATTACTGCAGAACACAAGATCCAGAGGTTGGATCCACATCTAGGGGGTGGAGATTGGTAGGTTTAGGGGTGGAGGTGGGTGGGCTTAGGGATCAGGGGGTGGAGATGGGTAGGTTTAGCTATATGTAAGGTGGGAGGAGTTGGATCTGGATCCAACCATGCCCCCTGGATGTTCAGCTACATTGACAAGATATGATCCAAGCAGCACTACTGTTTCAACGTGGCCACTGATTAATAAATCTATTAGGCTAAATGACAGTAGTCACATGTGCCATTTAACCCTTTATGTTTAACTCAGCTTGCTTTAGACAAGCATTGCAGATGGGGGAGGGCTTGCCTGTTTTCTCCAGAAATGCAGGTTGGAGTTTGATGGTTTTATTGGCATTGTTTGAGGATATGATCCCTAAAAATATCCTCCTGCAGATTTTCATGTCCTTTTTATATTATTATCCCCCCCCCAGTTCCTGCTGTTCTATTGTCAAATACTGTATTTAGTCCCAACACTGCTCAATAAGCTGGAGTTTGTATTCAGAGTTATTATTCCCCTCATACTGCCTTTGAATTAGTATTAAATTGGATGCATGATGGAGTGTTGTGCTCAGGATTTGCAAACCTGATGCAAGCTTGTCCAATCTGCCTTCTCTTAACACTTGATAAAGCTGTAAAAAAACCAAAACAAACAAAAAAACCCAATGAATTACCTTTTCCCGGGCTGGGCTCATCAGGATATCAGAAACCATATGAAACGAAAAAATGAACAGAAAATTAACACTCCATCATTGGTCGGTCAAACAGATAGTACCTCCCCAAACTCACGCCATTGGTTGAGAAAATAATATGCTTTGGGTGGACTGGCTGCTCAAACCAGTAGCCCATTACTGCAGAACACAAGATCCAGAGGTTGGATCCACATCTAGGGGGTGGAGATTGGTAGGTTTAGGGGTGGAGGTGGGTGGGTTTAGGGATCAGGGGGTGGAGATGGGTAGGTTTAGCTATATGTAAGGTGGGAGGAGTTGGATCTGGATCCAACCATGCCCCCTGGATCTTGTGTTCTGCAGTGAGGACCATCACGCTCAAACGACAGACATATTTTGATAGTGCCGCAGTGTTTATTCACACAATGCGAGAGAAATCAACCTAAAATTGGTTTGCACAGCAGTTTCTGCGTATTAACAAAGTAAATCGGTTAGGAGGAAGCTTTTTAACATCTATATAACCATAAAACGCGCTCTGTCATCATCAACTACATACATATGTCGAGAAATGCAATTATAAGAAAAATAAACAATAATAATTTGATTAATTTGTGGCTTTCACTTTATTATTATTTTTATTAACGAAACAAACAATAAATGTCATTTTGACTCTTAGTGGAAGATCGCTGTAACTGTCAAAAAGTTGTAATGCAGAAAGACATAATGAGCATCAGGTGTTGAAAGAAACAGCACAGCTTATTTAAATATATAAGCTCTTGCCCAACACCGAAAAAAAGGTAAATAAAACCACTTTTCATAAGACCAACAAGAACACCATTGCTCGTCAGTTATAGCTTATTTTTATTTCATTTACTTTTTTAAAACATTCCTATTTCCAGTACTTGGACTAATAAATAAGTGTCCGACTCGACTTATGGGGAGAAGGTATGCATAATTGTATGCATAATGATGTTGATAATGACATCAATTTATTAAAAACACCTCATCAGAATTTGAAATAAGGCAAAACCAATTACTTGAAAGAGTAAAGTTTATTCAATTTCCTCATATTGTCCTCAGGACATTCAACCCTCTAATCATTTAAACACATTTCATAAATAGAGATCTGGTCATTTGTGGGGTTGACTGTACAGAATAAAACCTCAGAAGTGAATATTAGAAAAAAAAGAAAGAAACAAATGGGTCAAATGTGTGAATTGTGGGTTATATAGGGGAGAAGGTATGCATAATTGTATGCATAATGATGTTGATAATGACATCAATTTATTAAAAACACCTCATCAGAATTTGAAATAAGGCAAAACCAATTACTTGAAAGAGTAAAGTTTATTCAATTTCCTCATATTGTCCTCAGGACATTCAACCCTCTAATCATTTAAACACATTTCATAAATAGAGATCTGGTCATTTGTGGGGTTGACTGTACAGAATAAAACCTCAGAAGTGAATATTAGAAAAAAAGAAAGAAACAAATGGGTCAAATGTGTGAATTGTGGGTTATATTTTTACAACATACAATAGAAGAGGGAAGAAAAGTAATTAAAGAATTAATGAGCATCTGATAAGCATCAACTGGCACAATGCAACTGCAAAGCAACCTGTTAATATGACATGTTAACAGCACACGGGGATATATTTTAAAGAGATTTATACGTATATTCAGATGATTTGCAAGCATGAGTATACAACATTACTCTCAACCAGACAGCAGTTTTCAGCCCCTGAAACAGAGTAAGTGCATATGACCGGTGGTAAAGAAATCTCCCAAAACAAAATCATATACAATCAGTGTAGAATCTCTAAATGCAAACAATATCATGCTGTCTAAATCTATGTAATTGTTGTTGCTGTACACAAGGATATAATACCTATTAATCACAACAAATATGATGTGAATACTGACAATAAGAAAAATTTGGGTCATTTTCATGTTGGACGAGAACCTGAGACAAGTTTTAATGCCAACGTATAATTACCTCAAATGCATTACAAGCTTTTCCATTTACCGTCAATGGAAATAACCCTCACCAGAAGGGAAGGAAATGAAGTGATTGAAAATAGGCCATACAATGTTTACAAAAGACCCACACAATGATATCTGAAATGAAATTCTTTAAAAATAGAGGGGAATAAAACACCCAAACCTCTCACTTGAAAATCATACAGTAATGCTACACATCTACTAACAAAAACCAAAACACAATGTCAGGATTGTTCGTCTAGTTATGCTTGATGTTCATGATGGCTTTGTGGAAATCTTTTGCAGGCCCTGATTTAAATACTCCACATTTGCAGTATTTATTTATTTTTGTTCTTTTTCTTCATTCTTGATATTCTTGAAATGAGATAAGTGTACAATTATTATCTTATCTTGCATGTACTGAAGCACTTTACATGATGATTGCAAAAAAGTGGCGTATAATCATATCAACCCAAGACAGATGAAAATCATGTTCCAAAAGCATATCATAATATGATTATATAAAAAACTTTGTCTAAATAAGATCATAACAGCAACGTTTAGTGCAGCTGATGTTTATGTAGCGAGCTTTGAAACTGAAGACATGATTTGACCTACAACCCTTGTTATATACTGCATTTCAACAACTATATAATCTTCTTTCAATAATAGTCTCCTGCGCTCCAACAATAAAGACTTATTGGCATGAAACATTTGCAATTAGCATCTTTCAATTAGAATAACATAGCAACATGTACAAATTAAAAACAGTTCTGAGTGCATCATGCGGAAGTCCTATGGCTTCAAAAATTGCAACATGTATGTACAGAGAAAGTCTTTAGAAAACTGATTTTGTGTGAATGGGAATGTTTGAGCACATATGTACGGTATGTGAGAATGGGTTTTAGTGCAGGTAGCCTTCCTTCTGAACCCTTCACAACAAAGATTCAATTGTAGAAAAACCTTGATATATATGGCGCGCAAGTACGTCCCTTAAGTACGTCAGAGCAAAAAAAGTCTCTATTTTCCACTTGGCAACATAAAAAAATATTGTGAAGGGGCAAAACCCCATTGACGTCTCAGGCCTAATTCACATAATACAGCCAGTAGATCAAATTGAAAAGAGAGAAAGCTGAAGGAAATATTATCCGTGACCATCGATCGATGGCGTTCACGTCTGTGAGGTCAGGGATTTTGATTTTGAGCTGAGAAGAGCGTCTACGTAGCCGTGGTTTCTTGGGCTGCGTGTTCCTGTCCATGCTGTGGCGGCCATCGGGCCGTGCAGTGCTCTGCTTTCGATACTGGATCCCTGAGTTATCGAACACCATTGAAGTGGAGTTTCGGGCCTCGCTAACGCTGGTGGTGACCTCATTCCCTGCCACCTCATTGTGGATCTCCAGGGTGGTCAGAAGGATATTTCCCTGGGAGTCCACCTGCAAGCACAGACAATCCTGGTTAACACGTTTGTCTTTAACTTTATAAAGCCTACTGTATTATATTTGATACAAACATTTCTAAGGCCATGATCAAAATTTTTTTTAACTTTTTTTTTTTCTTGTCGAGTGTGAGCTCCATATTCTCTTAAAGGGGTCATATGATGCGATTTCAAGTTTTCCTTTCTCTTTGGAGTGTTACAAGCTCTTGGTGCATAAAGAAGATCTGTAAAGTTGCAAAGACTAAAGTCTCAAATCCAAAGAGATATTCTTTATCAACCATGCCTACCTAAAACATCTCGTTCTAACATGCCCCCACATACCTACGTCACTATGTGGAAATATTAGCATAATGCCGCCCAAATGTGCATGCAAAGAAAGGCGGCGTGGTTTCAGGAACCGCAGTAGTGTTGATGCAGCCATGTCAGGGAGACGCTGTGTTTCAGTGCGAAAGCACTTTATTTGGCCTTCCGGAAGTAGATGCAATTAGGAATCATTGGTTAAGATTTATTTACAACAGAACAGCACAACCCAGATGTTCGAATTTGTGCAATGCATTTTATGGACGACAGTTTTTTGAACCTAGAAGAGTACAAGGCTGGCTGTGCACAAAGGCTATTTCTAAAAAATAAAAATAAAAAAAGGGGTAAATTCCAACTTTGCTATGACAATCTGGCGCTTCTGAATCAGCAACTGTAAGTATCTTTTGTTATTATTTTAAGTATTTGCTATTGACTGTTCAAATGTGGAGTTTTGCGCAGTGCAGAGTAACGTGTCGTGTGTGTGTGTGTGAGGGGAACAGGGTCACATCACAGGAGAGTGAACTGCCTGTCAGAAATCATAGCACGTCAGCTGTCTTAACCACGGCTTGTGTACTGTATCATCACTGTGTCTGTCACGCCACTCTGTTGCCCTTTCGGGCTTGAACTGATGGTAAAACTAACAACATTATTAACTGTCTTGATATTTACTTTGAAAGCTGAAGCTCAAGATTATGGTAAGGGGCGTTATATTTCCGACGCGTGCTTGTGGAGTTTGGCCAATCACAATGCACTGGGTCAGCTGGCCAATCAGAGCAGACTCTGCTTGTCAAAGGAGGGGGCTTTGTTGAAAACGAAGTGTTTGAGAGAGGCGGGGGCTTTTGAACATTAAAGCATGTCAACATATTCTGTTACACCAAATACACAAAATAATGATCTTTAAAATAGTATCATATGAGCCCTTTAAATAATACTATGAGCCATACAAATGTGATGTATCAAATTAGATTTTTTTTTAAAATAGATTATCTAAAGGTTCAATAAACCGATACATTTAATTTTTTTCCATATGTCAGGCTTTAAATGGTACACAATTGTACAAACAGTAATATTAAAAAGTAATTTAAAGTTGATAAGTAAATAAATAAATAATAAATAAAAAGCTGATCACAAAAAAATAAAGAATGAAAAAGCCGTTAATGTGCTCAGAACAGTTCTTTGCACAAAAGAGAAAGACAACTAGCTTCATGAGGCTATGTTTATCACAATCTTGTCATTTGAATTAGATTAATCAGTTACATTATGTAATCACTACATCGGAATGCTCACAAGAAAAAAATTATAAAAGTATATATGTAAAGCCCTGCCATAGACACATGACACAGACATTAATTACCGCTGAAGTGCTGGGCTCTCCAGTACAGCATACAGAATTGAAAAGCACTCATCTTATAATCTATAGTACTACAAAAACATCAACATGCTAATGCATCATTGTATTAACAGTATGATAATGAGATGCTCTAAACAAGCCACAATTTCAAAAAGTAATATTCAGTATAATTACATTGCACAACTGTAAGCTCAAATCATATTTAGGTTATAAATGGCTGTTTTGTTAATGAGCTGAATCGCGACTACTGTAAAAAAAAGAATAAGTTGCACAAGTTGGTAACCTTACAAGGATCATATTAGAGAGCAGAAGTTTTCATCTATCAAGTGTAGCTTTGAAACTAATGTAACCTAGACAACATAGGAGCCCTAAAAAAAGCAATATATTTGTCATAATCTTATTTAATCAATAAAAATCATTTTATTATATGGTGCACACACAGAACAGAATTACTGTGGATTAAAATAACAGTATGAAACAAGGGAAAAATGCTAAATGACACAAGTAATTGCTATTTTACTGAAAAGCAAGTTCAGGCTATTTCACAAGAGGACATCCCTCCATGAGACTGATTGTTTATTTACTGTTACCTCAGAGTCTCCGCAGCAATATATAATTAAAAAATACATTCTTGCAAAAATATCATTACAATCTCAAGCTCATGTCGTAATCTTGATCAGTGTTTGTGATGGGGTGAATGAGAGAACCGCAACAGTACATGAGTATAGCATATTATTGCGCTGTGGGATGATGAGCACTGAACCAGAATATTCAACTGAATGAAGTGGATTTCTGGTAATCTTGCTGAACTTTCAACTGGACCAGAAATCACACCATTACATATGAAGGAAGAAAAAAACAAAGAAACAAATGCTGGCACAAAAGAACTTGTGTTTTGAGTGGTTCTCAACTAGTTTTGAATCAGGACCCAAATTTTACATTGGATATCAAGCAGCGACCCCAAAATGTAATTTTAAAATGAAATGTTTCTAAAATCAAACTTTGTCATTTATTAGCATTACATGAACTGCATTAGCAAAATTCTAAATATAAAATAAAATAAAATCCAAAATTTATATGACAGAATAATATAAAAAATAAATTAGTTTTAAGATGTTTCTTGAATTTTGATGGTTTCATGCATTACAGTCTACCAAGTGCTTAAAACCATTGAACACTCAAGTCTTGGACATTCATTAACAAGAAAACATATGGGAAGCATTTTCTAACGTTCTAAAAGTGAATAAGCCTATTTTTCCTAGCTGTAAGAACATATGTACGTACGACCCACCAGTTGAGAAACATTGTTTTGCGGCAAAAGAGAGGGAAACTGTTGCTAGCAGTATTTCAGGAGGACGCTT
Organism: Sinocyclocheilus grahami; assembly: GCF_001515645.1. Classification (NCBI taxonomy): domain Eukaryota; kingdom Metazoa; phylum Chordata; class Actinopteri; order Cypriniformes; family Cyprinidae; genus Sinocyclocheilus; species Sinocyclocheilus grahami. Next base: position 2,047,681 of record NW_015505226.1, read on the forward strand.
ACAAATGTTGACAAAACAGCCAGCAAAACACACACTCACCCCTTGTGAGTGATGGTGGCCTTGTACCTGATTGGATTGTTTAACAGATGATGGCTTGCAGTTGCCTCCCTCCTGAACAGACTAGTCAGAAAAAACACAAACAAGAGTTTGTTCTTCATCTGCTATAAACCACAAAAATCTCAACTTGAGTCTGGAATTTGTCTTTTGATTAAAAGGGAAAATTACATATTTCAGGACATTGTGGTTGTTGCATAACTATTCACATGCGGATGACAGTGGCCATACAGTATTTCTGACACAATATTCCAGGGTCAAACATGCAGGAAGAATAATGACTTTCATCAGTAGTGGTAGAGGCTCTTAAATAAACTTAAAAAAAACGGCAGCATTTTCCAGCAGGAAAGTATACTGTACCACTAGAAAAAGTGCAGCATGGAAACAGCATATGGCTTAGCAAACATGTTGCTTAATTTAATCATATTAACACCATGTCCTAACCAGACATGATGCGACAAGATTCCAGCAAAAAGCAATTTGTCAAATCACAAATCAATCAATAATCCATCACAAATCACAGTCAAACAGAAGAGTGTGTTTGCGGGTTCTCTGCAAGTGCACTGCACTCGCAACAAAATGGGTAAGTACATAATCTAATTCATAAATATTAAACCATTTTAACATTATTAAATATAGATACTGAGTGACTGATACAATCTTTGTTATGGAATACAGTTGTTTGTTCACACTGAGTTTAAATGTTACTGATCATGTTTCCTTCATTTTCAAGATAAATTAAATTACCCATAGGCACTTTAAGCATGGCTATAAAGGGTCACGCAAAATGATATTCAAACTTACTTTAGATACTTTTAACATTAAATAAAGCACATAATCATCACTTGAGATGATCATTGTCATAGTTGGTATGTTGCTGTTCCAGCCTCTAATTCGCAGAAGTAGAAACCTTTTCTAAAATAGAATCCTGTCATGCGTTGAGTATTGCTGTCACAGCTGGTTATGACAAAACCTTGATTAACATGGAAAAGATGCCTTTTATTGTCTGTCGCAGTGTCGCGTCATGTCTGGTTAGGACAAGGTGTGAGGATTATTTGCATGCGGCAAGTTTTTGGTTCATGGTTTACATTTATAATTTTATCAGTTATAAACCAGTGTTGTACAGTACTACCCCTAGTTGTCTAAAGCATTTTGAAGGCTTTTACAAATCTTTATTTCCTTTAATATTGCAGTGTTGTCAGCTAATTATGTTGCATTGTTACTTAATTTTCACACACTTCATTACTGTTACTTAGAAACTTCACATTTGTGTTTTTTCCTCTTCTTCGCTCATGCTATTGTATCATATCCCCCAGAGCTACCAAAACACAACTTTTTATTTGAAAAAAATTAAACATGCTAACACTCAATTCTTTAGCACACAATACAGTCATTTTCCAAACCCTAACCCTAAATGACTTTTACCTTGTTGCCGTCATACTTGTTGCGGTCGTTATTGGCTTTTTCAGCTTTCTCGGCCAACTTCTTCTGCATCTGAGGCCCTCGTCCAAAGAAAATGTAGTTGACAAAAGCATATTCCAGCAGAGCCAAGAAGACAAAGACGAAACAGCCCATCAAATACATGTCTATGGCTTTGACATAGGGGATCTTCGGAAGTGTTTCTCTCAGGTGGGTGTTGATAGTGGTCATGGTCAGCACAGTGGTAATACCTGTATGGGAAAATTGCATGTATTATTATTAATAATAATATTTAAGTAATATTAAATAATAAATATTACATTTAATAGTTCAGCAAAAAATAAAAAGTCAATTTTTTTTGATAATGTTGCACAAAAAAATAACATCATACAAGTTAGAAACGCCATGAAGGTTAGTAAATAATGACAGAATTTTCATTTTGGAGTAAACTATCCATTGCAAACTTTATGGTTTACACAGATAGTCATTCTCAGTACAACTAAGTGTAAATAATTTGAAAATACAAGCTTGTGGAAGGCAGAACACATTGACACTGAAATTTGAGGGAAAGACTCAGCCAGGGATGAAAGCGCTCTCATTTGACACCTCTGTTCCAACGCCCACCATGAATCTGGACTCTGAGAATGGGTGCTACAGATTGAGTGCTGTCACAATGTTTAAAATGCCAGATCCGAGCCCTGCTTAGTAAACGGAATTACACAACCACAATGCTGTCAAATCTAGCTATGAATAATCCACTTATGATGGCAGATGCCTGGTTAACTTCATAATTGATTGCAATACCAAATAAAATGCTGCTTTAGCCTTTAATTGACAGCTTCTGAACCTTTAATTGCCACTACAAAGCCACAACACTGCACCCTTTTGTATATTATGCATTATGTGAGTGCTAACCTTATTAGCTGATTATAGCCTATTGGATTCATTTGTGCCCAGGCCAGATCTGAGAAATTGAGAATAACTTACAGGGTATAAAACAGCATGACTGATCAACTTGGCCACAGCTGAAGAGAACAGCCCAGGACTGTTGTTGTATTGTTTTCCTTGAGTCTCTTCCTCCCTTTCCCCAAGCTTTCCCAAATGCTATTCATATTTAATAGAATGTCTTATATTATAGATTATATTATATAAATAGAAAAGTCAATAACATTTTTCTATTTTCTATGCATTTTATTGATTCTATGCTGTGATACTCTATTCTGTTTATTGTATGAGTCAATCCTGAGTCAGTATCACTGTGAGTTCAAAGGGGAGCAATACTCCCAACTGCTCAAACACCCACTCGAATATGTACACACACACACACACACACACACAGAAAAGAACACAAATATACTGTTGAAACTCCCACTCTGTAAAATATATATTTTCCTAAACTTTTTCCAAACACCAGCAATCTGCCATTATTCAGAGCTCTCTCAATTCTTTCAGATGTGTGGTGACTTTTGGGAAATGATGGTTGTAGATGAGGTAAGACGAAGAGACCCTCTGACCAACATATATAATATTTATATTAGGCAAGGCAAGGCAAGTTTATTTGTATAGCACATTTCATACACAATGGTAATTCAAAGTGCTTTACATAAAATAAAATAAAAACAATAATCACAACAATAAAACAAGGAACTTTGAAAAAAGAAAAAAAAATTGATTTAAGAGGTTTAAAATGAATTTAAGAAGACGATTATACATATAATATAGTGCAATCAGTTCGGGCATCGCACAGTGCTCATTCAATAAATGCACAGCTAAACAGATGAGTTTTGAGTCTGCATTTAAATGTGACTAATGTTTTAGCACATCTGATCTCTTCTGGAAGCTGATTCCAACTGCGGGTGGCATGATAACTAAATCATGCCACCCGCAGATATTAGATTTGTTTGAAAGATTTTATGATATATATATATA
>NW_015505226.1:2052138-2084665 GCF_001515645.1 Sinocyclocheilus grahami
TATAAGAGATTTTTTTATATATATATATATATATATATATATATATATATATATATATATATATATATATATATAATTTTAGATTCTTTTTTTTTTTTTAAAGATTTGATGCCACTAACCTGACAAACCTTGGCAAATCCATTGTCAAAAGTGCTTTTATCAAAAAAAAAAAAAATTCCCTGCATGCCTTCACTCCCACGAATTGTGTGAAGTCAGCCAATCAGATTGGAGCTTGCCAGATTGAGAAACTGCTTTCAAGTTTTGTGAGCAATATGCATCAGTCAGATGGTCAGCAAACAGACTGTGGGCGGTCTGAGGACGAGCCGTCTGAGAGTGAGACCAGTTGTGACATATCTTAATGTAACTTAGCACTGCTTTCAAGGAGATTTACTTATGAATAGCCTTGATTTCAAAACAAAAATCACTGTCTATGTGTAAACAATGATAAACAATGTCAAAAACATATCTGAGGTTAAAAACAGTTTCTTCTGAAAAGGTATTTTGAAAAAGTATTTTAGTCTATACAGAGAAAGTTCATCAAAATATCTTCTTTTGTGTTCTGTAAAAGAAAGTAACTCTGAGGGTGATGACAGAACTTTAATTTTTAGGTGAACTATCCCTTTAACACGACCCTATGTGTCATGTCTGCTCTGCATATTTAGAAGTTCTACAGTACCTTTCTGCAAATCTAATTTTCAGATTAGACATAAATCTGCTTTACGAACATCGGCTCCCGGTTAACGCTGCCACTCAAATCACGGTGTTTGTTGCCGACTCTGCTGTAGCTGTGGTGGGACATAAGTGTGATTATGCCTGACTGCAGCAAGAAATGAAACTGTCAATATTTCTGTTGCCCAGCAAATGACCGACCTCTTTTACAACAAACACAGCAAGACTTCATCATAGTTGAGCTAATTTCTAAAACAAACTGCCAACTTCCTCTCCAAATCACACTGCAAAACTACTTGAAGACCTCAAGGAAGTAATGAGCATGCATCCCGACTATAACAAGCCTGATCTTAGCTTAGATCTCTAGCACTAAAGTTACAGACTGTTACTTTGGGTTTTTCCTCTAATTACATTGTAATTAGGGCAGGACAGTGTGCTTTACAGTGGACCTTGTCTCCGTCATTCACACTCCCTAAGGAATGCTGTTACCTCGTTAACAAGAAAAGGGTCTCGTCGACTGACTGCAAAGCAGCCATGTCCTAGTTTCTACCCTGAGCAGCATCACATTAACATTTAAAGTTACATTAAGCACAATTCCTGGAATTACAATCCAGGCACTTTTCGAATGAGACTCCGACTACCCAGAACATCTCAAACAGTGGGTTTTAAAAGAATGTACATGCTTTTCTTATATTCTCTTGTCTCCTGACTATTTAAATGGTTTTAATAATTTAGTGTTAACCCTAATGCTGCAGAGAACAGGTTTCCCACTGAATAAAATGATTTCTTTACAGAATTTTGAGGTGAACATCCTTTGTGTTCACCTAGATTATGCGTATTCTTTAACAGTGTTTCCCAACCTTTTTTTGTCTTATACTCTAACCACCCCACAAGTAAAAAAGAAGAAGAAGAAAAAAAAAAGGAATTGATCAAATTTTCATTGCACTGGATATAATTCACACTATTAAATAAATTACGACATGCAATAACTTTTGTCTGATGACTTTATATTGTCTAAATGCACATTTTCATCTAAACAATTTTGTTTAAATAAGATTTAGCTTTTTCTGCCTTATAAATAAGTTAAATGTTATAACTATACAAAAAAGTGCACTAAAGCAGTAATATTGTGACATATCATTACAAATAATAATAACTGTTTTCTATTTTATTTATTCCTGTGATGACAAAGTTGAATTTTCAGCAGCCATTACTCTACAGTCTTCAGTGTCACATTTAAAAATAAAAATAAATAATTTATTTATTATTCCTTTCAACTAAATAGATAATTAAAAAGAAAAAAAATACTGACCCCCAAACTTTTGAACGTTCTATGAATAATGTGTATATTAATCTATAACACATTCAACTAATTCATATTCATTGAATTATATGTAATTTTATAAAGCAATAGCTATTAAGTTGCTGCTGATTGGATAGGAATCACTGGTCTTTAGAATCAATGACCCATCTGTCATAATCTCACAGAATTAACTTTACATAGCATCATCAAATGTTCTTGAAAAAGGTGAGCTGTCACAGAACTGCACAAAATTTGCATGTCTAGCCTCTCAGACCTTTGATTCACAAGCTTTATTACTGGAGTTGAATATTAGAATGTAGACTACAATTTAACACTTCACCCCCACAGTGTGTTCACTGTAAAGGCCCGAGTCCCCAGAGTGAGAGAGGACATGTGTGGGCAGATGGATGCCTGTCCTAGCTTACATAAACTCAAAAGCAGCATTCTGGTGTGAAGAAGAGGACTGTACATGGAGCACACTGCATTGATTTGTGCATGACCAGGTCACAGCAAGGGAGGATCAAACTCAGCTCAGCACAGAGAGTTCAGCGCAGGGGAGTTATCTAACCAGAACAAACATCTACCTTCACACAGACCTGTCTGCAGTGAATAGTGTAGGATGTCGTTCTTTTGAGTTGGACTTTAGAAGCGAAATGCACAACATCGGCAAGCACTAAAGATGTATTTCGGATTGCTTTCAGGCACTTTGACTAGATGAGTTTAGTCACCCAAAACTGAAAACTTTGTCTTTATGTTACTTACCTTTATGTAATTCCAAACCTGTACAGTATGGCTTTTACTGTACAAAACAAAAGGTTAAAAGGTGAAGGCCACTCATTTCAATATGATGAAAGGGAAGATGGTAAATATCCAAAATGACAAAAAGTAAAATTAATGTATTATAAAAAGTGGTTAAAATGATTTGTGTGCTATATTTCAGATCTTCTAAAGCTACATGTTGTTTTAAATAAGAACTTGCATGGTTAAATAAAAGTTAATGATAGCTTTGTGTGAGGAACAGAAGAAAATAACAATATTTACTGAAAATCTTGACATCTGTCCTAGAAGAAGAAACAACTCATAAAGGAATTGTTCTTTTGAGTTCAATCTGTTCAATAAATGCGTTGATCCAGTGCACAAAACCTTTCTTAAAGGGGTCATATGCCCATTTTCCACAAGTTTATATGATTCTTTAGGGTCTTAATGAAAAGTCTGTAACATAGTTTGGTTAAAATTTCTCAATGGTAGTGTAAAAACCAAACCAAACCAACATGCCTTACCACAGATTCGACCACAGAGTCCAATGTTTATATTTTTTCTACGAATCTTTGAGTTAACATGTACTAAACATGAGTGGAATTTGCACCGCAGCGCCCCCACACATGCTCATGACAAGAATAGCATGTATAGTTATCTTAATTTAACATTTTTAATGCGAATATGACATTATTTGACCTAACCCTAACCTAACTCTACCCCTACCCTTACCCCTAACCATAAATGTTTTTTTATTCTTGAAAGCGTCGGTCCCATTCATTTTAACTCCATTGAAAAAGATAAACCAGTACATTACATACAAATTTCTGCTTTTGTGTTCAAAGAAAGAAGAGGTTTCATATACTGTAGGTTTGGAATGACATTGGGATGATTAAATGATGAAGAAGTGACTGAATCATAAAAAGTGTCCATTTAATATTAGAATGGAGCCAGACACAATGCAAGTTTGCGAAAGAAAGAAAGAAAGAAAGAAAGAAAGAAAGAAAATGAAAGCTTAATAGATATTTGGCAACTGGTAATTTTAACGAGATTAGGAAAAATCTAATGATTTTGATTTCATGTCGATTTCACTGCTTCCAGTATTTCATATGCAGTGCTGGACTACAAATATAACTCACCATATGCTCTGCTTTAGTCATTAGCCAGTCTTGAGATCTTATGATAACCTCCCCTGAAAATCTACACGCCTGACCACATCAGCAAAACAATCGGAAGACATCAATGAAACATCATCTACATCATTCGATATGTTTGCTTCTTGCATCATTTGATAACTTCCTTTCTGAAATGAATGAAGTCCTTAAGTGTGCTGCAGTAATACAGTGCGAGATATAGGACTGGGGCCGGGCCGGATGTGGCTGCAGAGAATAGATGGAGTCAGTGAGCAGTGGAAGGCGGCGAGACAGAGGCATTTAAGGCAGAGATTCATCTGTGCTGCAGCATGCCTTGCGATTGAAATGGAAGTTAAATGTAATTGTTTTCTAGCTGCATTGATCCTTTTGTTTTCATTTGGCTGCCTGGCTGTGGGAGGACAGCAGAAAAAGACAAAGAAAAAGAGGAATAGAAACAGAGAGAGAGAGAGAGTAACAAAATAGATAGTGGGGGTGGGGGGCTTGTAAAGATGTGTAGAGGCAGGTGAGATGGGTGGTATATGTGTGGGGGACCCAGGAGACTCCTTTCTTCCAGTGTAAAGTGTTCTCATTTCTCCACTTAACATGGTTAATGAGGACAATTTCCCTAAAGAAGGCCCATATCCAACATATCACATCCATCTCAAAGAGCTGCACCTGAGTGCATGAACAAACACACTCTTGCACACATTAAACATGTGATTAAAAAAATATTGTACTGCACTCTGTGATCTATCTCTGTGATTTAAATATGCCCAGATGATAATATTGTACATGCACAAAGGACTCTTCAGTAGAAGCTTTTGTAAATCCGAGCTCATACGCTCCGAGTTTGGTGTCAACACAGGCAGTGAGTAGGCTGGAGGCAGTAAGACTGAAATTTTGTTTAAAAGACGCTCACAGTAGCTCTGTTTCACAACCAAGAAAGCTGCCTTGCTGTCAACTGTCTAAATAGGCAGGTGCCTCCTAGGCAGCATCCTGAATGAAATGGAACAAGCTGCTCATATTTTTAACTATAGTTCAATTATACAGTAGCTTTGGATATAAAGGTAGTTAGCAATACTACAGACTAATAATAAAAAGTAGTCAACAGCATTATTTCAATAGGGGAGAATGTTACAATTATATATGCTATTATTAAATTATACCATATACAACGTTCATAATTTGTGATAAGATTTGTTCATGTTCTTGAAATAAGTCTTTCTCGCTCCATATACAGTATTTGATCAAAAATAGAGTAATATTGCTGAAATATTATTACAATTTAAAATAAATGTTTTTCTATATAAATACATTATAAAATGTTATTTATTCCTGTCATGGCAACTGCATTTTCAGTAGACATTACTCAAGTCTTCAGAAATCACATGATCCCACAGAAATGTGATAAAAGTAAATAAGTAAATAAAAGTATTATTTTCTTGTATTTATATAATTTTACATATAAAAAGGGATATTACTACTTTTTAAAATTACTGAAATAAGTATTCAAATATTATTTTTTACTTCAGTGCAAAAATAACGTCACACAAGCATTTTTGAATGGGTCAATAAAAAATGTCTAAACAAATGGATTCACTAAAAGTAATCAGATATTGTTCATTTGACAAAGAGTGTAAATCTTAAGTATTTATTTGTTTAGTTCGCCTGGCTGCAAATCTGGATTTAAAATTTTAATTTTTTTTTTTTGCTACTCAAAAGTTTGTAAAAAGTAGCTTGTTGCTGGAGAAGCTACACTATTTTTGTAAACTGTCTTGCTACTGAAAAATGTTGTAAAGTTATCCACACATATCTACTGTACATTGTAAACAATTCTAAGATTATTTGAATATGTTTTAAGAAAATATTAAATTTGTCTACTTTAAAATTTCATTTAATTCAATTAGTTACTTTCCATTTCTTTGCCGTTGTAAAAGTTTCTAGCAATTTCTGTATTTTGTATTTTCTGTAATTTCTGTAAGTTTTCAGTATAGCACTCCTTGTATAAAAATACATGACACACACAAATGTTACATACTATATAAATGTAGACAGTAAATCTCTCAGGTTTTTGCCTTCACAAAAAGACTCCTTAGAATTTGGGCAAAATTTGGAACCCTCTTCATAATGGAAATGTGTCTTAAAAGGAAGTTTATGCTGGGTTTTGAAACAGAGCTTTTGTGTCTTGCTACTCGCTGCAGCTAGAGAGGTTCTGTAGCCTTTCTGGCAAATTGAGTCACTTCTCATTCTGGAATAACAACATCAGAGCAAAAACACATACTGAGAACAGTCTCTCTCTTCTCTACGTGCAGTCGCTGTAGTGTGTCAAAAGCAATGGGTGTGTGGCTACCTGGGTCAAACCTGTTCCTTGTTAAATGATTCATGCACCCCTACAATATCTGTCTGTGTATGTGTCTGAGTGTATATGTGTGTGTGTCAGTGTTTGTCTGGAGGCAAGATCCAAGAAAAAGTAAACCAAAGGGAGGGCGAGGACTCTGAGGAGACCTTGCGTGCGTACAGAAATACTGAATGTTGGCATTCTAGTTATTGGAACATCCAACAATGTGCTGTTAAATAAAGCATGCACATCCACAGTGGAAACGACAGATGACATACATCCTGTCAGCTGTATACAGGACATCCTAATGAATAAATAGCATACCTAATGCCACTCTGGCTGCTGAGGCATCATAGTTGATCCAGAAGGAGACCCAGGACAGGATGGTGATCAGGATTGAGGGCATGTAGGTCTGCAGGATAAAGTAGCCAATGTTTCTTTTTAGCTTGAAGCTCAAAGATAGTCGAGGATAGGCACCTGTTAAAAAAATGAGAAAGGTAGTCAAGAAATATTAAAAAGAAAGAGAAGCGAGGAAAATAAGTAAATAGGGAGACATGAGAGAGAAAAAAGACGGATATTTATTTCAAAAAGCCTTTGGAGAAATTCTCTACATTTTACATCAGTAGCACTGGAGGGGTAGCTTTTGTTGCTATGGCAACTGGCAAGCGTGCACAAAAAAATATATAAAAATCCGTGATTTGTTGCAGCTTAGCCTTAAGCACAAACACCACAGTGTGAAAGGAGACAAGAAACGAGAATGAAATAGTGAGTAAACATTAAATGTTAAAGCCCCCTATGAAATCAAAACAAGACTTTTATGGCTTGTAGTCCATGTCTATTAGTTTTGGAGCCATCTATTCACTAGAACACTTCTAAAGGCCCGTTCACACCAAGAATGATAACTATAAAGTTCACACCAGCGGATGATATTGCCTGTTTATTCTAAGTGCACACTCGTCTGCCACTTTAAATTCTCCAGCTCGTTATAGCAGGATTGATTCTGATTGGATGTCAATGTTTTTATCATTCATCAGCTGGAGAAAATCATTCTGAAAGTAATTTTAACGTTCGTTTGGCCATTTACAACTCTTTGTGGAATGTGTTTGAAATCAGATTGCAGGATGCTCGTGGGGGCTGGTTCTAATCTTCTTGACGGCGAAGAACCATTTGGCAATTTACACCCCTATACAAACGTAAAGTTTCTGACCAGAACTGTAATTTATATGCAAATGTCAAAAGGCTAAAAGGGGTCTTTTAAGCCATAAACAGTCCAACGCTCATGCATGATCCTACGCAGACGCTACATTATCGTCCTTGGTGTGAACAGGCCTTAAGAGTAAAAAAAAATAAATTAAGAAAATACATTATATAAATTGAAAATGTACAGGAAATTGGACCAAAAACATACTTAAAGTGCACTAAAAAGATTTTTCAATGAAATGTTCTATAAACAGAGAATGCCCTGCCCCCTACTGAAATAATATTCTCTCTAAACTTATATATATATATATATATATATATATATATATATATATGTCAACACAGTAAAGTCAGAAATAAATGTTTCTATTAAGGGGCAATTTTCACCCCATGGAATTGATCTTAATTAGCTTTTTTATTATTTATTTATTTTTTATTTATTTTAACTACATATAAAATATACTGTTATGTATTGTCATTTTTATATCAAATACTTTTATATTCAATTCGATTCAGACTCCAAATAATGAAATGTCAGAAAATGTCACTTTTATTCATACAGGAAAAAAAATAAATAAAAAAAATGTTAATCAACAACAACAAAACTCCTTACAAAGGCAATTTTTGCCATTATATTTTTAGTACTTTTGTTATATTCTGACATTTTTGGGCCAAGACCCAAGACAGATTGAACACATTTACCACTGTTTGGGGAATTGTTCAGATTTTTTTACAGACAAAATGCAGTAATTTCAATAAAAAGCCACACAGATTTTACTGCTTGGTAACTTTTTGTGAGCTGTGTTTAAAAACATTGCTACACTACTGACAACATACCTTTTTGTCTGCAAAATTTTGTTGAAATTTCACTAATGTGTCCTTTAATATTAGGAGTTTGAATCCCTGTTTAATGTTGAAATAAATTGTTCAACCCTGTCCAGTCCAAAGAACAGAAGGGGTTAGTATCAACACATCATGGTGAAATGTTGCCTTATAATACCAATATGATGCAAAAATACACAAGAGTGATCTGACACTGAACCATGCGGCTTATGTGATGAGAAATCTCTGCTTAGTTATTTATGGAGGTGAAAAAAGCAACTAACAAGCATTCAGCCTAGATACACATACACACCCAAACATGCACACAACCTATGAACAAAATCACACATCCTACACACATATAACACAACCTACAGATGCACATTATGCAACCTGTACACATATCACAGTCTATAAAAACATGCTACGTAAACTACGTTATGAACTTAAGCTACCTACAGATACTTTAGACTAATTACTTATACCTCACAAAAACCTTCCCACACAAATCACGCACAGACACACATATGTAACACTCCTCTCATCTTCTATTGGTCAGAGAAACAGATGTAATTTTGGGCTGGTCAAGGTTTGGCTGGTTAGCCTGAGTCATTTAGCATCTGCTAGAAGGGGGAGTGAATGTTCAGTGCTCTCTTCCACCTTCAATACCACGACTGAGGTGAGACCCTTGGCACTAGGGCCGTGCGATATTTACAAAAAAAAACTATAGCGATTTCTTTTATCAATTTTGCGATTTCGATTTTAATCACGATTTTGACACACACAGACATGCTTTACAGTCATTAATGCATTCAGTGTGAATTTGAAACATATTTCTAAAAAAAAACAATTAGAGCTTTATCAAAAAGCTGTAACATGTCTCTAGAACAGACATAAGGCAAAATAATCACTAAGTAAAGGTGTAACAAAATGTCTCTAGAACAGACATATGGCAGAAAAAAAAAATCCTGTGTCCAGGGATTTTTTTTTTGCCATGCATTGGTCATAGAGCTCTTTGTGGCATTGCCTCAGATGTTGAACTAGATTTGTTGCGCCAGTTCACACGTACTCCGTCTGCAGTGCGTATACAGTATGTGTATGTGGTGCAGAAGCAGCACAGACTCATTTTGCTTTCGCATAGGATGCGTTTGGAGTCTGCTCCTGATCCGCGGCTGTAACATTTATCCATTATTTTGATTTCAAATCCAAACGTTGTTTCTGAATATGCTTTTTCAGCATTGTGATTCTCTTTTATCACAGTACAGTAATACAATCTTTCATAGACACATTCACGTTTAAACTCAATAAATATAACTTTGTTTAACTACCACCACGAGTGCCATCTATTATTGCCTTGTTTATCTAAAAGTGCACTTTTCCTTGTTTTAAATCTAGCCAAAAAGCCATGTGTTGACTGTGAAACAGTAAACTTTAATTATATGCATTTATGGTGTAATTACTAAATTTCCGTGTCAATCCATGTTCATTTTTACCGCGAATAATGCACTGTCACTTTAATTCAGCATGTATAGGACAGCAGAAATAGATTCCGTGCGGAAACGATCGCAGCATGACTGCTGCAGACGCACCACCGCTCCTGGAGCGCACTGCCGGACCGCAATCGCGTGCAGTGTGAACGCTCCGATCCGTTAACATGGGCGCGGAAAAAATACGCACCACAGACGGAGTGTGTGAACCTGGTGTTACGTTTGTATGCCCGCCCGGTCTGTTCTGTTCTCGTGCTCCATTTAGGCGTTCTGCATTCTGATTGGTTGAATAGCATACTGCGGGAGGTCGGGGGCGAGGAAAATCGTGCTATAAAACGATTTAGAAATCGCGATTTTATGACGAAATCGATTAATCGCACAGCCCTGCTTGGCACCAGACCCCCTACTACAGCTGCAGCAAAAAAGGCTGCCCACTGTTCTGGTGTGTGTTCATGGTGTGAGTGGGTCACCATACTTGGCCACACGTCACGTCCTTTCCTTCTATATACAATGTGGACCCAAAAATGGTCATCAAATCTTAATTGACAGCCAATAAAAATAGTCTGAATTCTGACAACATTTTTCTTCTTCTAGAAAAAGCTTATCATGGCATCAGCAATACAGTCACATCCTCCTCAATCACAACCTCACGATTCCCAAAATCTTTTCAGTATGTGCAGAAGATAGCCAGTCTCTTTCTATGTGCCATTAATTCAGAATGGGGAATAATCATTACAGCGCTGCCTCTATGAATGCCTTAGATTTAGAAGAGAATAATTTATGCAGTGGGTCTTCTACCTCATGAATATGTGATGGTTTGTATCAAGTGGCTGTTTTTTCCCCTCTCTGACTCCATCTCTCATTTTCTCCCCCCTTCCTTCTCTGCTCTTCTTTTTAGAAGCTTGAGGAAATAGAGTGGTAATTGCTCCTCCATTATTACTGGTCTGTTTTATCATGAGGAGGAAAGATATCTGATGCACAGGCCCCAATTAGGCGGTCCATGGGAATACATTCTCGAGAGGGTGCGGCCAGAAAACAGGACACCCAGAAAAAAACATTACATAGAAAGGCATGAATAATAGAAATCACCACTTTTCTGCATGGTAAATACACTTGGTTAAAAAATGTCAGCTTGTTCAGAGCTTTAAATTGTTACAAAAACCATAAGAACCATTTTGTGCAGACTTCATGTCAGGGTCTTTTTTGCAGTAAACTTGCACCCTGACCCATGTCTCAGATCTAAGCTATACACTTTACTCTTCATCTTAAGGAGTCATGACTGCAAGGTTGCAAATATTAATAATTTGTCACCTCATATGTTGCATTTGGAATAAAGAGGCAGGCACAATCTAAACAGTTTTAAGTTTCAAGCTTGTTTATCACTTCATGTTTCATTATAAATAAAGAAGCAGACACAAATAATTAGTTTTAAGTAAACTTTAAAGATGCTGAAAAAATTCTCCTGCAATCTCCTTTTTAGTCTTACTGGTTACTTACTCAACCTGTCTTGCTACTTTACCTGTGGAAAAGACAACATTTCTGGACACAAGTTTGTAGTCCACGATGGAGAACTGTGGGAGCTCGATGCGTGACACACCAGTCACTGCATTTTCTCCTCCCTTCCAGTAAAACTCGATGTCATCTGTTGTGTATCCATCTACAGGACAAGCAGAAATTAAATCATGTTTAAGGGGGAGATTTACTGAACTCAGACAGTGCTTCATACATTAAAATGTATATATTTATGCAACTTTTCCCTCCTTTTCAATTCTAAGGCTGTGGTTCCTTGAAATTGGTTCTTTCTTTCCATAATTAGTGTGTGTAACATATGCTGAAAAGTAAAAAAAAAACAAAAAAAGTCAGCACAAGTGCATTGTTAGCAGAATCATGCATATGAGCATCTGTTATGCACAAGTGTGGGGAGCTGTCAGGGGTCAGATTTCCCACTGTGACACAGACAGCTCCATTTCATTCCAGCATTGCTATATTTGTAAACCATAATGGTGGTTTTATTAGTGTGCAAGCACTGTGTACAATTAGAGTTGGGTTATTCGGGGGGAGTGACTACCATATTCTGTAAGTGAATTTACCTGCTAAAATAAAATCAGGTAGTGGCAACCAAATTGTCATTCAAATTTGTACACCACTAAACTGAATAACTAGTTGTTAAAGCAGTGGTGTAATTTAAGTGACGGTCCACAGAGAGTTGATTGTTTAAATGCAATTAATGAGCATAAACAAAACACTCCTTCGGTCAACAGAGTTTTACAATTACATGTGCCATACAAGATTCAATACCCTGCAGAGTCTCTTGGAGTAAAATTAGTTTTTGGGGTGTTTGGAGTCAAAAATATTACTCTTCAGCTTTTTTTATGTAACTAAAACAATAAAATATTTCCCTTATTGTGCTTTCAGTTAGCCTGCTAACTGATTAGCAAGCTAAGCTAAAATTCCATTATGCATTCAGTTCAGAACAATCAGCCAGCTAAGACGACATATCCAGCAAAAGGTACCACATAATCACCACATAAAAAAGGTTTAATTTTGAGCAACATTACCATTCAAATATTTAAGGTCAGTTTTTTTAAAAGAAATTTATACTTTTAGTCAACAACTATGCATTAAATTGATCAAAAGTGACAGTAAAGACATTTATAATGTTACAAAGATTTCTGTTTTTAAATAAAATGCTATTCTTTTAAACTTTCTATGCATAAAAGAATCCTGACAATTCTTTGTTCTTTGTTCCAAAACAAATATTAAGCAGCACAATTGATAGTACATTGATAGATAGAATGATTTCTGAAGGATCATGTGACACTGAAGACTAGAATAATGGCTGCTGAAAATTCAGCTTTACTATCACAGGAATAAATTGCATTTTAAAATACACTTAAAAAAACACTTCTTATAAATAATAAAAAAGCAAAGAGACTTCTCTTGTAAAAAACAAAAAACAAAAAAAAAATCTTACTGACCCCAACCTTCTGAACTGTAATGTATATAAAATTGATGTGGTAATATCACATTTTCTATTCAAAACCTATAATGAAGTGTAATTATTATTATTATTTTAGGCACCATAGCAGAAATATACAACATTATATAAATAATACTGCATATTACATTTTTGCAGCTTCACCAGTGAGAAAAGCACCAAACTAGCACTGACCAGTATAAACCAGCTTGAAACAGCATGGAAATGTATATTGGTCTTTGCAGCAGGGCATTTGTAGGTGAGTGAGGAGAAAGAACACTTACAACTCTCTATCTCCAGAGTGCAGTTCTGCTCATCTAATGGATACCTTCTCAGATCCATCATGCAAGCGGCAGTGGTTGTGATTCTAGAAACACAGAAACACACACAGGTCACAGAAAAATCAAAGCCACATTTCTATACATTCAGGTAATCAGGTGCTCTTCTACAGTAGTATATAGCAGGTCTTGCATTTGCTAAACAACACTGCAAAACGTTTGTGTGTATCATTGTAAACAAGATGAGCAAGATGCCTTCAAAAGGATTTTGAACCAAATATAGCACAGAGCATATGAGTGGACATGAACAAATAGTACAGATTTCAATATATATGAAAATGCGTTTTTTTGTACCATAAAAGTTGCTACTGAGTAGTAGTACTGCAAGTTGCCAAACAAGCTCAAAGAAAGCCCACATCTCATTTCATTCCATTCATCATGTCACTTTGCTACAAGTGTGAGCTTAGACTAAAATGTGATGACAAACGTTCTTAGAGAGTCAATATCAATGAACATTTAAAGTAAGGTTTGGTTTCGCATCCAGGTAACGATACAATCCAGGTATTGATTTTTCTTCCTGGTAACAGCTGAAATATCATAAGTGGAAGAGCTTGTTCAATCCTTCTAATCTTATCTGGATGAATGCATGGCCGTGGTCAGGGGTGCAACCAAATGGGGCTGACTAAAGTCCTCTAAGGCAGGGGTTTTCAAACAAGGGGGTACTAGTAGATTATTATGGTTTTAAATTTCTTAATTTTTAAATTTCATTTTTTTGTCCCAGGCTCTGTAAATTTAAGCCACATCCTGGAAAAACACCATTACCTAAGAGTGGTCAATTTTACTGTTGTTCCGTGAATTTTTGTAAGATTTACCTACGTAGATTTTGCAACTGGTTCAAGTTGCTCACATGGGTTTGCTGCACTGACCAACAGAAAGCTTGGTTCTAAAGTTTCTTCTGTGTTAAATGCATTACACTATTGACAAGAGACAATGGACCTTTTTAGTCTGTGAAATTTCGCCAATGTGACCACATATTAAACTGTGGTTTATGCATACACTACTAATAACGGACAATGCACCTTTTTACCTTTTGAAATTTCAAATAAGTTTCGCTAATGTGATTGTGTCTTTACACATAACAACTGGACAGATCATTTGAGAGTTAAAATAACTCCATGCATGCAATTAAATTGTTTACTTGTTTTTTTTTATCTCTACAGATATATATTCAAGTAATGTTTTTTTAAAGGTGCCCTATTATGCCACTTTTTACAAGATGTAAAATACATCTCTGATGTCCCCAGAGTGTGTATGTGAAGTTTTAGCTCAAAATACCCCACAAATAATTTTTTTATAGCTTGTTGAAATTGTCACTTTTAGGGTATGGCAAAACGCCGTTTTTGTGTTTGTCCCTTTAAATGCAAATGAGCGGGTGCTCCCGCCTCCCTTTTCAGAAGAGGGCGGAGCTTCAAGAGCTTATGCTCCGGCATACCGATGTTACGGTTTAACTGGTGGTGACCGTGTTACTGACTTCACACTGCTTCCAAATGCAATTTTTAACTATCACATTCCTGTCTATGATCATTCTGGTAGCACGTGAAGGCAGCATCAGTGAAAACAGGCAGAGACAATGGTAGCTTTAGCAACATTCGCCTTACAGAGAGCCAAGAAGCTCTTTTGGAAAACAAAATATGACGCGTGATGCTTACTTTGTCTGGAGCTGACGTTCGTGCACGAAGCGTTGGTATCACTCTTGCCTCTTTCAGAAGCAATCTTTGCACAACTCCAGCGCTGAACTGACCCTCGTTTGTGAAATGCAAATGAGCGGGTGCTCCCGCCTCCCTTTTCAGAAGAGGGCGGAGCTTCAAGAGCTTATGCTCCGGCATACCGATGTTACGGTTTAACTGGTGGTGACCGTGTTACTGACTTCACACTGCTTCCAAATGCAATTTTTAACTATCACATTCCTGTCTATGATCATTCTGGTAGCACGTGAAGGCAGCATCAGTGAAAACAGGCAGAGACAATGGTAGCTTTAGCAACATTCGCCTTACAGAGAGCCAAGAAGCTCTTTTGGAAAACAAAATATGACGCGTGATGCTTACTTTGTCTGGAGCTGACGTTCGTGCACGAAGCGTTGGTATCACTCTTGCCTCTTTCAGAAGCAATCTTTGCACAACTCCAGCGCTGAACTGACCCTCGTTTGTGAGGCAGTCCGGCATAAAATGATTAGCACAAACATATAGGACTTTTCTGTTTTTTCCCCGAGACATTTTCTTCGAAAATTTAAAACACAACACTTGTAATGCCTCTTTGGCGCTGACATTGTATCTCCAGCAGCTACAGCAAGAAAACAGTAACGGCGGACTGCTGCTTCTTACTCAGGGCGATGTCTATGCTAATAGGTCAGAGAGGACTTTCCCGAGTATGACATCATAATAAGGAGAAATCTGGAACCGCTTGTTTGGAGAGACTGTTTATGATTTATTGGGATTATAAAAAAAATGAGTGGGTGGATTTTTACCATTATAAGCTGGTTGTTTTCACACACTGCGGCCACACAACTGTGTTCAAACACCTTATAAAAGTGATTTTTGCATTCTATGGCACCTTTAATAATGTCTGTATTACACACTCTCCCTCGATTTAGATTTAAGGATCACCCCCCAAACATAAGCATTTTGACATATAGCTTTGGATTGGAGTGGCTACTATGTTTCTGTGGTCCTTCCCTTCTAGAGTGGGTAAATTAAAGAGGAAACTCAGTGTCTTCATTCCATCTTCAGAGCCGTTTTAATGAGAGCACACTCAAATGCCTTACCATAAATATGCAGGCTCTTCTTTCTTTAATGGCGTCCAGCTAAGGGAAACAAATAAAAGCCCTCCATCCACACTATCGCGTCGTCAAACTACAATATGTGCATTATATGACCAGGGAATTCCCTTGATGAACTGTAAAATGATGTTCAATGGATTGCTGATGTTCCATTTGAACGAAAGGAGATAAATCATAAAAAGACGGAAACGGTTCAATAAACTTTATAAGCAAGAACCATACATTAGCATATGGCTGCATTATTCCACAGGATCTCATTTGGAACTAAACGAAAAGCTAAATTAGGCTACGGTAACTGGCTCATAGAGCACTCCAGCTGGTACAGAGGATGAAGGCATACCCATGGTCTTCCGCGTGGGAACGAGCAAAGCAGCTCATTTAGGATCAGAGTCTGATAACACTAAAGGGGTTTAACAAGATAAAGGCACACATTAGCACTTATGCAATTTAGTAGGCGAGTGCACTGAGCAAAATAGGGCACGCTCTCACGATGTGTGTCCACTAAAGCTGAGTACTATCAGACTCTTCCCACAGATGAAACGTCAAATACAAACAAATTGTGTGAAAGGTAGATTTTAGTAAAAAACTTTATTTTGAAGAAAAAATACATTAATTTACAATTTATTAAATTGTTATTACATAATAATAAATTATTAAATTCATCCCATTTAACAAATTTAAAAGTATATATATTTTAAAGTATTTTATTGTAATTTAAGATGTTTGTATGTTTATTTGACATTACTGTATATCTATTAGTGATCAAAAGCTGATTAATCATCAAAAACAAATAAAAAGTAAATTTTCAGGCAAAACAAGCAATACTGGTTGATGGCTCTGAATATGAGACCAGTTCTTACCTTAATCCATAAAGAACTGTGCCATCCGGGTGCAGGCGGATCATGCGGTTCTTCACTGTGACACCGTGGACAAAAGACTTCTTGTCATTTAAGAAATACGTGTCAGGAACCCAGAGCTGGTCGGCTACCCGGTTGTCTAGGGTGAGATTGAGAGGGATCCCAGTATATGCGAGCCGCTTGTCCCTCCAGTACTGCTGGAAATACATGGTCAGTGTGTAGTCCTGTAGAAAATTTTAAAAGAACCATTAGTAGTTAATTTTATCAGACAAATTTATTGAAAAAAATATTGCAATCCACAGTATTTAGCCATAATATTTACATCCCTATTTTTTTTTTAAAGAAAAAATTTAGAACATGTATCAATGCGTTTTATTTATTTTATTTATCCATTTTTTATTTATTCAAATCAAAATAAACAATGTCAAATATTGCCTATTTGTGTCTTCATATTTATTTTGATTTGTGCACTCTCTGTGAGGACACACGTGATCCACACAGCACCAGGTCAGAAATGACTAAATAACTTCAAAGTGACCATCACATGTGCCCTTAGCTAACAGCCTTAAAAGGGCCTTTTGTGAAAGTATTCAGCTGCTCACTTTTGTTCTGGAACAACCCTTCAGGTTGTGTCCCCTTCTCGTAGTATCCTTGAAGGACCCCAAAATGCTGTTCAGAATTCACCCTAGATTTTGTATCAGAGCTCACATGCTCTGTTTTTCCTAAAGGGTCAAAAGTGTCAAGGTCAGAAACAGAAATCCAAATACTGTGGCCTTCAGCAAATAGATTTTCTGTTGTCTGAGTGATATTTATAGAAGCGTCAAAGTTGGATTGGAAACAAGCTGCCTTCAGCCTACATTTTTCAAGCCTGTCTGCCATAAAGACGCTGCGTGGCCATCTCCGCGAGACAGTATGGTCTGCACTGGACTGACTATAGATTTCCATTACGCCACCATAGTCTCAGTAGTACACTTGACATCAGCTCGTAGACCTATACTATATAACCTCAGCAATTCACAGTGTAGAAATTCAATGAAACTAAAGCATCGGCATGATAGGCCTTATATTTGGGCCATCTCTGAGAATCAATGAATTTTAAAAGGGCTGGAATCACGAAATTTATGGACCTTATTTATCCCCTGGGCCAGAGCTGAACCTGGTTGAAATCCAGTAGGAAGCACACATGTGTGTACTTTGTGTGTCTGCTGAACGGCTATATTAGGTACTCATGGGTAAAATGAAGACCTGAGATGATGTCCCCCACAATGTGCACAACCTGTTGATGTAATAAGAAGTAATTCACTTACAAACATATGTTAGAACGGTCTTAGGCCCCTGAGGCTGACTTCAGAGAGTGCTAGCAGATCTGTGAAAGCAGAGGCTGCATGTGCAAGAGACCGTGTAAGTGGAGTTCATTAGCTAACGAGATGAGGGGGGATGACATGACAGGGACACCTTCTTTATGATTACTAATGTCTGTGATCCCCACTCTCTCTCAGTCTTCTATTCTTTCCACCCCTGTCCCTCCTCCTGCTTCTTATTTTCCTCCTTTCTCCATTCATCCCTTTTCGGTAAGGCTTTTGTTTTAATGAACCCCCTAAATGACACTGATGGTCGGATGCTACTCTTTCTCACAATACATTATACCCTACACTATCAAAAGTGTAGATGCTAATTAGAATTAAAAATGCTTGATATCCCAGTCAGTGTTGGATAGTATTAATCAGTAGCTAATTTTTAAAGGGATGGTTCACCCAAAAATGAACATTCTGTCATCATTTACTCACCCTCATATTGTTCCAAACCTTGTATGACTTTCTTCTTTTCAAACACATTTTTTTCCCCTTTTGTCCATGCAATAAGGGTCAATGTTTAAAAATAGTCACCACAATCTTTCTTTTTTTTCTTTTGCGTGTGTTCTACAGAAGAAAGAAAGTCATACAATTGTGGAACAGTGTGAGTAAATTATGAAATAATTTTCATTTGAGGTTGACAAGTAATACAAGTGGCAACAAACAGTATTTGTTTATATACTCCATTCAAAAGTTTGGGGTCAGTGTTAATTTTTTCGGTAACACTTTCTATGAAGCCCATATTTATAACATTGTAAGGGTATTCTTAAGGCATTATAATGAATGCATAATGCATTATAAAAGACCTTATAATATGTTATATCATCTTATAAATAATCATAACAACAATTATAATACATTATAATGCTTTCGCATTTGTGGTTATAAGTTTTAAGATTATGATTATTTATAACACACAATGAACAACATATAAAATCTATTTTTACATTTATAATGGACTATATATCTTGACATTGTTTATTTAAGATCTGCACAGTATCTTACTACATCTTGTAAGTGGTTAGGTGGGGAGTGTTTTTTGAGTGTTCCCAGTGAGGCTAATATTAATTTTGATGTGAGCTAGTTAATAATTTCAACTGAAAAAAAAATGCAATGTTTATATGTTAGGTTACATTTTATTTTGATGGTCCCCCTAGTATATTGACAATAAGAAACTTTGCAACTACATGTCAACTAACTCTCAGAGTATTAGTAGGCTTAGGTTAAGGTTAGGGTTGGTAGAATGTTGACGTACTTGCAAAGTTACTTATAGTCAGTTTGTCTGTTGGGGAACCGTCAAAATAATCAAACTGATATTACGTTCAAAGCAAATTTGTCTTATTACACATTCATCTGATCTGATATCTGATCTTAAGGCTGTTTGAGAAAAATTATTATTATTATTATTACTATACTTATAAGTGGTCTTTAAAGTAAAGTAGCATAAGAAAGATGGCAAGATATGAGACTTATAATGCATTATAACTATGAGAAATATAATCCATTGTAACTTAAGTGGATGCAACATGTTCACTGGGTGTTATAAATCGACACTCGATAGAGTGCCAATGGTCTATTTGAGAGATAGGTGGCGGTAATGCACTTATAAGTCTGCGATCCGCCGTAAAAACTATATAAATACTGTTCAGTTTCTTGCACAGACCGATCGTTTCGTGTATTTACACGTCAATGTATCGTCACGAGCCGCAGGGTTTAATTTGGTTTTGTTTGTGTATGTTTTTTTATACTCTCAAAGCCGTGATTCCCATTCACTTCCATTATAAGACTGACAGACCACAACGATTTGAGTTAAAAATTTTCGTTTGTGTTCTACTGAAGAAACAGTCACCTACATTTTGGATGCCCTGGGGGTAAGCAGATAAACAAAATTTTTGGGTGAACTATCCCTTTAATACACAAAAGTGTGTACTGTATCATCAAAGTCCAGGCATGGCACCAGAATTTTTTCTCTACTGGTGCTAAGGGGGGGCTAGACCAAAACCGGGGGTTTTTAAACCCCCCCCCCCCCCCAGCCCCGGGGTAGCGCCATCACTGTCAAAGTCCATTAATCAAACATTAGCTACAACAGTGTTTGGTTCCATACGGACCAGGCCTCACAATTTAGCACGCATGTGATCCGCGAGTTAGTTGCAAAGTTCAACCATCATAGAGTGAAAGTTCATCATTTGCACATGTTTCTAAGTCAAACGGAAGAAGAGGCGAAAGAGAACTCAATTTGCTACTCACACGCTGTTTTCAGCATGCACACTCAAAGCGCACACACAGAGAGATGTGTTTCAGAAAGTGACACAGAAATCAGTTCACTTTTGTGTCTCCTTGCACTTGAAATGACATATACACATAAAATTATCTTAAAATACCCAACAAGTATTCTCGTTAACACAGTTAGTTATGTCTTAAGTGAAGTGAACATAAACAGAAAGAAATCAGATGTGTATCATTATAGTGATCCGTGTATACGGTCTTAAAGGGACAGCAGCTTATAAATACCTGCTACTGACATTGTGTCAATGTTAATCAAACAACAAAACACAACTTTAACAAAGCTTAATCTATATTTAATTTATACAGTGAACACTATGCAGTGTAATTTTTCATTTAATAATTAAATTTCTGTACCTGAATACTACTGTTAAACCTTATTTTATTGTAGCTTTGTTCTGTTGTATTTATCTAAGCTTGAAATGTGTGTGTTAGTTGTTATGTTTCAACTTTATTAGTTAGGCTATAGTTTTTACTGTGGCATCAAAGAAGTACTTAAAGTGTTCTTAAGATGTTACTGAACCATCAGCTTCATCCTCATGTAACAGTCCAGTGCCAGTATGTGAAGTGTGTCGTGGATCGTGACGTGACTCCTGACGTTGTTCGTGGCCACGGTGGCCTGGGCGGAGCTCGCGCTTGGGGCTTCTTGTCATTGTTGTGTTGGCCGTCGCCATTAAAGGCTTGACTAAACTATTATCTCGTCTCAGCGATTCAATATACCTCACCTACACACTGGCGTGGTGGCAGCGTTATCGTATTCACTCCCCAAACGTTCCGGTGAGCTCACGTAAGATCTATTCATGCTACAATCACGCGAAAGCGAGCAGCGTTGTGGATTATCTCCGCTGACGACACTCGAGATATTAGCCATGGCGCAATACACACAGAGCACCTAAGCAGTGGTGCTTAACGAAAGTTGAGACTGTGAATTCATTTGAGAACTGGCATCAGAACCTTGTTTACACGTTGTCATTGGACAATGAGTTCGCTCCTTTTCTAGTTGACGGCGCGCACTGGGAAAAGAAGACAAGGGCTTCACCATTCAGAGGTTTTACCGATGACGACAACAATGATGTTCCCGCAGCGCAATGGCGCACTCGCCAACAAAAGGTCAGCATGCTCGAGCTTATGCTGGGGCAGATTGCTAACTACTGCCCTGTTATTTCCCGAAATACTATTGTTAAAAACTCCACTTGCATTGATAACATATGGCAGACTATCAGACTACATTATGGATTCCAATCTACTGGTGCACATTTCATTGACTTTGCTGCTATTAAGCTTGAGTCCAATGAAGGGCCAGAGGATTTGTACCAGAGATTAATGGCTTTTGTTGAGGACAATTTACTACGCAGAGACTCTGGCATTACGCATGGAGGTGAAGCCATTCTAGAGGATGAGGATCTCTCTCCCTCGATCGAAAACTTCATTGTTCTAACTTGGCCTCATCTTATACACAGTGATTTGCAGGCGAGTTCGAGGATGACAGCAAGGACATATCCTTCAATCCTAAGGCAGTACAGCTTGTTCACATCATGCAGTCACCCTGCCTCGAGGAGATCAACTTTGGATTGTCACCGACGGTGCTCTTAGGGATCCAGGGCTAGGCATGTTTGTTGTATGTATGTCTAGACAATGTATGTTACGAGGGGGGAAAAGTTGTTGATCGCTGGACACTTTAGCGCTAAGCTTCGCAAAAATCTGATCAATTGGATTGCGTGTGAGATTGAGGCCCTAGCTATAGCCGCTGCTCTGAAGCATTTTGGTCCATATATTATTCAGTCATCACAGAAGGCGTGTGTGCTCACTGACAGTAAACCATGCGTACAGGCCTTTGAGAAGCTGTGTAGGGGGGAATTTTCTGCGAGCCCACGCGTTACTACTTTCTTGTCTACTGCAAGCCGCTTTCAGGTCTCTGTTCGTCATGTTGCTGGGGCTGCTATTCTCCCTTCAGATTATGCTAGCCCCATGCTGCACAATGTGACAGTCCGGCATGTCAGGTGTGTAGCTTCGTCCGTGAATCCATGGTCTCTGTCGTGTGCCGTACTGATGTTGCCGACATCTTGCGGGGAGCTCAGAAGTTGCCCTTTGCCAATAGGGCCACATGGTTGTCTATTCAGATTGAGTGTCCAGACCTCCGCAGGGTACGCGCACATCTTCGGCAGGGTACACGCCCTTCCAAGAGAGTTACCAATGTCAAAGATGTGAAATGGTATTTGAATACTGTTAACTTAGCAAGGGATGGGCTGTTAGTTGCGCGGCGTGACACACCACTGTCAAACACAACAGAATGCATCATTGTTCCAAGGTCAGTACTGCATGTAACTAAGCTGTAACTAAATCAGCATACTATCATCTCAAAAACATTGCAAGTGTACTTCTACGCGCTGGACTTGGATTCAGCCATCCAGCTTACCAGTAAGGGATGTCACCAATGTGCTGCACTGACTAAGTCTCCTGTGTTCGCAGTGGAGCAGTCTAGCTGTAATCCACCTGAGACGGTCGGGTCTACTTTTGCAGCTGACGTACTTAAATGTGAGCGCCAGCTCATCTTAGTCGTTCGTGAGTGTGTGACATCCTTTACAGCTGCCTTGTTAATTGATGACGAGCGGAAGGAGACATTGCGGGATGGTATTGTGCGCTTGTGTATTGGCCTTCGTCCGCTTGATGGCCCCTTTGCTGTAGTTAGAACTGACCCAGCACCAGGTTTTTCAGCACTGGCCAAGGACACAGTGTTTGCTCAACACAGGCTGGCCATTGAGGTTGGCGATGCTAAAAATATCAACAAAAATCCGGTGGCCGAAAAGGCCATCCAGGAGCTACAGGGCGAGATTTTACGGCTAGAACCACACTGTGAGGTCGTCACCCCCTTACTATTGTCTGTAGCTGTTGCTCGGTTAAATAGCCGTATTCGGTCACGTGGCACGTCAGCCCGTGAGATGCTGCTACAGCGTGATCAGTTCTCTCTCGAACAGTTACCGGTGCTTGACCGGGAACTGATTGTGTTGCAGCATGCACAACGCCTGGCTAACCACCCCCACAGTGTTAAAGCTAAAGCTCCACTAAGTCGAGGTGCACCTAGCCTGGATATTTGCCCTGGCAACCTTGTGTATTTGTATAGCGACCGTAACAAGTCACGAGCTCGAAACAGATATCTTGTGCTTAGTTCAGACGGGACGTGGTGTAACGTCTGTAAATTTACGGGTTCCCAGTTGCGGCGTACTTCTTATAGGGTTCGCTTAACAGATTGTTATAAAGTTGACTCTTTCCCAAGTGTCACAGGTCATTGTGGTAAAGGTGCAGCATCTGAGAGCGAAGAGGAGTGCAACGTGCCACTTGTTGCACCTCCGAGCGACCCTGACATCCCCCTGGCGATAGCGACACCCGCTTCGCCCCTTGGGTCTGATGACAGCGGATGTACGGAGGGAAGGACCGTGTCCCCATCAGGTTCGGTGGAGGTCCCGTGCCATGAGTTAGCCTCCCTCTCAGCTGTTCCGGTGCAGACTCCTCGGCGGTCAGGCCGTCTCCGTCAACTTCCCGTCAAGTTAAAGGATTATGAGCTGCACTAGATGGGCTGCCTTCACTCGTATCCTTGCTTTGCTTCGAAAGAGTTTTGTTGTAGCTTTGCATTAATATTCTGCAAGGCTCCATAAGGATCTGCTGTACTGTTCTCACTAGACAGATGGTTCCGTTGACTCATCTTTTATCGTCACATGTCACTCTTTTGTGTTCCCCTTTTTTTGTCTGTTTCAAATGTCCACAGGTGCCAGAGAAGAGGGGGTATGTTCTGGAGAGAAAATGGGTGGCGCCAGTATGTGAAGTGTGTCGTGGATCGTGACGTAACTCCTGACGTTGTTCGTGGCCACGGTGGCCTGGGCGGAGCTCGCGCTTGGGGCTTCTTGTCATTGTTGTGTTGGCCGTCACCATTAAAGGCTTGACTAAACTATTCTCTCGTGTCAGCGATTCAATATACCTCACCTACACACTGGTGCAGAGTGGGTAGACTGCGGGGCCTGTTGAGCAGTAGTGTTTGTGTAGGGTGCCACAAATTTTTTTAAAAATTTGAAAGGGTGACGTGACTGAAACATTTTTGGGAAATGCTGAGCTACAGCACACAGTCATCAATTCACTTTTTACTGCACTCCTAGATGCTTTGTTTCACAAAAATTTTTTTCCAAAATAAAGCAAATAAACTGACCTGAATAAAAGTTGACCTTTACTGGGTTCATATCTGCTTTTTTAGCACTGTTTTAAGACTGGGTAAAAGGACTCCTCTGAATGCCTGATCCTCAGGCTACAAACTGGTGGCTTCCCTCTAAAGTATGTGGTGACCTAAAACACCAGGATCCATCATGTATGTGTAGGACACTATTGTTCTGTACAAAGGCTAATGCTAACCTGTCAGGGGGCGAGGTTACCAAATCAGCGTTCATGAATGTACTAGATGAGTAAATGCAAAAGTGTGACTGTTAGTCATATATCTCTCCATCTGTGACTTTCTGTATCTTTGCCTCCATGGCTGTTTCTTTAAATGTGTTAGTATATTAGCATGTTCTGCAGCGAGGTGTCTTGAGGCTTTTGTTATGGTGAGTTCCCTGGGTCCTCACTGTGTGAGCTCAGTGATTCAGTACTATTACCCAATGTGATCCAGACAAACCAGCGAGCCAGAAGTGCTCTGAAAACTGTGAAAACCAGTGTCACTTACATGTCGGTTTAATAATGGAGTAAACAGATGCTGTCGTGCCAGCTGAGCGATTTGATACTTTTGATATCTAGGGAACTCTGTTGCAGTGGTCACACAAAACATAAGGAAAGGAATCAATCATTAAATTCTAGGCAAAATATTATAGTTTAGTTTATTCATGCTGCAAGGAGAAAATAGCTAAAAATAGAGGTAACAATCTTAGGTTGCTGCTTGCTACATCTGAGGGTATGACTCCTCAGTAAATCAGTGTTGTTGTTCTCCACTGAGAGTTTCAAGAGAGGGATTCCCTATGATAAAGTGACACCACATTCTGACATATACACCACTTCTCCTGTGCCACAGATAAAAATAACTGATGAAATGCAAGAGAAACAAACAGAGAGACATTATTTCAAATCTGAAAGTGACAATCTATTAATGTAGGGACTGATATCAAACACATGGGAACTCACCACAGAACTGCAGCATGGATTTACTCCTGCTACATGCAGATTAGCTACAGTTTACACAAGATTTGTGGGAACCAGGCTAGAAAAAATATATATAAATTACTGTAAATGTATTTTTATTGTAAAATAATAATAATAATAATAATATGAATAATGCTGTGAGAGACTTTATAGAATAAAAGGCAAATTATAAGTTGTTGTTATTATTATTATTATTATTATTATATACAATTTGGGACCACTCATGGAATATTAAAACTAAAAGTTAAAAGTTTTTGGGTAAGATAAATCATAGTAAAGGAAAGAAAAATCCTGTTAATAAATGAGATTGCATCAAATACAATTTAAGAATCATTTATGATAGTTTTTTTTTTTTATAAATCTTTATAAAATTATTATTATTATTATCATCTATATATACTATTTGGAGCCACTTATGGCATAGAAATGACACTCTTCACCATATTTACACCCTACATAATACTGAATATCCAAACATGTGAGTATGAGGATCAATCATATAAAAGGAAATAAAAATTCTGTCAATAAATGAGACCTTCTGGAAGGGTGAGGTGATAGTGTCATCAGCTGGGTGAGGAGTGTGTGCTCTCATACAATGACAAGCTTTCAGCATGCCAGTCAGAGAGCATTTACATCAACTTACCACCGCCACATCTACTGGGAATACCAGAATAACAGCAGTAAGAGAGATTCCTCTGTGCAGTGTGTGTCAGCACGAAAATTTCACTGATCCATAGTATAGGTATGTGAGATAATCTAATCTTAGATAATTTTATCTTGTGAGATAAAATAAAAAGAACATATTAAAAGCTTTTTTATGTCTATAAATAAGCAAACAAACACCTATTACATTTAAAAAAATTTACATTTATTTTAAAATACTTTTTCCTAGCTTAATGTTCAGTTCTGACTGGTAAATCTAATGGGCCATAAACACATGCAATTAACTTTACTGGTGCACTCAAGACTTTTTACATTTTTATGTTGTGCTAGTCATTTTGGACATTTGATTACAGAACAACTGAATCTTATGAACTGGTTCTTAGTTAGTGAATCAAAGGCATACAGCGCAAACAGTGCAGCCCGATTCATGGGAGACTTAAATCAGTGTAATTACTGATTGTTCATATACAAACGTGGAGTTAAAGATATGCATTTTGCCAGTGGTGTTTTATAAATATTAATAAAAGTCATGATTTATTTCTTAAATGGATAGTTTACCTCAAAATAAAATTCTGTTATTATTTAGCTACTCTCATGTCATTCCACACCTCTTTAAAAGGATAGTTCACCCCAAAATGAAAATTATCCCATGATTTACTCACCCTCAAGCCATCCTAGGTGCTTTCAGACGAATACAATCTGAGTTATATTAAAAAATGTTTCTGGCTCTTCCATGCATTAAAATGGCAGTGAACAAGGGGGTCGAGATTTTGTAGCCCAAAAAAAGTGTGTCCGGGGATTAATAAAGGCCTTCTGAAGCACGTCATTCACTAGAGAGTGGACGTAGGATTGGAACACCACTCTCTCGTGAATAATCAAAGGCATACAGCGCAAACAGTGCAGCCCGATTCATGGGAGACTTAAATCAGTGTAATTACTGATTGTTCATATACAAACGTGGAGTTAAAGATATGCATTTTGCCAGTGGTGTTTTATAAATATTAATAAAAGTCATGATTTATTTCTTAAATGGATAGTTTACCTCAAAATAAAATTCTGTTATTATTTAGCTACTCTCATGTCATTCCACACCTCTTTAAAAGGATAGTTCACCCCAAAATGAAAATTATCCCATGATTTACTCACCCTCAAGCCATCCTAGGTGCTTTCAGACGAATACAATCTGAGTTATATTAAAAAATGTTTCTGGCTCTTCCATGCATTAAAATGGCAGTGAATAAGGGGGTCGAGATTTTGTAGCCCAAAAAAAGTGTGTCCGGGGATTAATAAAGGCCTTCTGAAGCACGTCATTCACTAGAGAGTGGACGTAGGATTGGAACACCACTCTCTCGTGAATGTACTGTAGCGAATTTAAAACACCACTCTCTCGTGAATGTACGTATGACAGATAGCGGAAGCTAGAGATTACGGTTTATAAAGTTTTAAATATGGATATTATTCTTACACAAACACATTGCTTCACTTCAGAAGGCCTTTATTAACCCCCTGCAGCCATGTGGAGCACTTTTTTATGTTGGATGGACACACTTTTTTGGGCTTCAAAATCTCGACTCCCATTCACTGCCACTATAAAGCTTGGGAGAGCCAGCGCACTTTTTAAATTAACTCCGATTGTATTCTTCTAAAAAAAAGAATAAATAATATATGGGTGAGTAAATGATGGGGTCATTTTCATTTTTGGATGAACTATCCCTTTAACTTTCTTTTTTTTGGAACATCAAGAATATTTTAACATGAAAAGTTAAATAGGTCCAAAAAACACTGACTTTCATTGTATGGAAAAACCCTCCCACAATTCTTCAAAGTATCTTCCTTTCTGTTCCACAGAAGAAGAAATGTCATACATAGTGATGATGCGTAAATGATGACAGAATTTTCCTTTTTGAGTGAATTATCCATTTAATACATTAAAATAATTGTTAATGGAACCATCATGGAGCTCAAATCTTAATGGCTCAATAAAAAATAAAAAAATCCTAATGGCTCAAACTACGTTCAACTCCAGAAGTGTTGGACTCTTGCATGCACTGCTCAGAAATTACATCTGGCAGCTCAAGGTTCAGGTCAGTCAGAGCCAGTTTTCTTTCATATGATATTGATTTTCCTCCTGACATCAACATGCTTCCTCCCATGCAAACAACAGCATGGAAGAAAGACAACCGTTGTAAAGCGCACAGGGAAAAAAAAACTTCCTAGTAACAGTGGATGAATTCCTAAGAGCAGAGAGAGGCACTCATCTCCAGAGCTCTGCGACTCAACAGGCTGTAGTTAACACGGTGTTCAAAGAAGCTGCTTGCCCTCTCCATTGCCTGCTAGTGCTCTGCAGGGATAAGCCCAGGGGCCCTGCAGTGGATTCTGTGTGTGTGAACGTCCTATGTCTGTTGCGCTTAATAAGACTTTCAACAGGAGCTTGAAACTATCCAACAGAACATTTTAGGGTGATTTAAACAGTGGGAAGTCCTCTTAACACGCGGTTCCATTTATAATTGAAGTGGAGAACCCCTGGATGTCACCTCACGGTCCACGTAAACGGTTTTTAGAGGGCACTTAGACCGCAACATGCTCCATTTGCCTTCAGGTCATATGACACATGCCAGTCGATGGAAGGAAATGGTTCCCAAAGCACACCTATTTATCCTAAAGGTGGAGATAATAGGCACTTAGTGAAGTTCAGAGTTAACACTTCTATACACTGATATTATGCCTGATTGAACAATTACAGGCCACAAAGCCGACTATCAGGCTAAAAATAAAGGGGGCGAGAGCAAACAAAAGACTAAATATATTAATAATTCCGGTCTCCTTGACGACGCTCTCTCTCTGCAAAACGCCCACACAGGCATGCTGAGCTCTGGGCCGATACCTTTTGCATTTCTGAGGCTTTCCGGGCATTCTTTGCTTTCTGTGCCTTTCCTTCTCTCACTTTCACCTTAAAAGCTCTTTGACCAAACTCAGCTGTCAGGATACGGCTGCATTAAATTAAAGGAAACCACCAGAATTCATCATAACTGGATTATAATTTTTCTGAAATCTTCTTTGTATGATACGCCATACAGATCAACGAATTAATCTGAGTATTTTTTTTTTTACATAAATCTTGACCAGAAAGCAGCAGGTACGATGGGAGCTTTTTTGTAGATATAATTACACTTTCAGGGCTACATGCTTTAAAAAATTTTTTTTAATAAATACATAAACTGTAATTTCATAAAGCCACCCCCACCTCCCTCTTCACCTGGGTAAGTACCACAAACATCTTCAAATCCTAACTAAAGATGATATTGGTTTCCAAGGCAACCACTTATACTTGCCACACACATTGTGCCAGAGCGATCATCTGCTGTGTATCCATGCAGTACTATCACACTGAATATGTTTCATTCGTGTATGTGCACGGATGAGAATTTCAGTCCTGTGCATCAGTAGCACTTATAAAATGTTCCCTGATTTCAGATGTTGTCAGGAAAGCATCTAAAGGTCCAGACTGCCCCTCAAAGCATATAGAGAAAGAAAAAGAGAGACAAGATATTCTTTTAAATGTATGCATAATAGTGATTTGAGTTGAATCTCACGAAAGCATGTCTAAGTAGCATTTCACCCCCCAAAAACAAAGAAAAATACAAGTCAAAAGATGTGCAATATATATTTGCATAACATATGCTTATGCTGTATGCATTTGGACATTACGGTTATTTTTACTTTTTTTGTGATCGTGAGCATTGTTTCATAAAGTCAAATTTTTGTTTCATAAAGTCAAAAAATATTTCACAATTTCAATAATATAACCGTTATACCCCCATTACAGTAATGAGAATCAGATTTTTTTAGGGGGCAAATATAAAAAAAAATCTTTAAAAAACGCTTAAAGGAGTAGTTCACTCAAAAATAAAAACTTTACTCAAGCTCAGGCCATCCAAGACGTAGATGAGTTTGTTTCTTCAACAGCTTTGTAGAAATGTAGCATTACATCCCAGCTGCAAAACCTAAGCTAGCCTGTCTGTCAATCTAATTAAGGCATTTTAACTTTAAACTGTTTCTTCTGGCTAAAATATCAGTCCATAATCCACAACAACTGTTCCTCCAGTGGAAAAAGTCCATCCCCTGCCGACGTCTCACATCAAAATCCACAGACATATTTGTTTAAAACTGTTTTGGACTGTTTTTGCTTGTAAATAGTGCTTTATCTGTGCATATTTCTCTCCTGATTCAGACTAGACAACTTTTTCCACTGGAGAAAGCAATATTATGAATAGAGGATTTATATATAAAATGTCTTGCTGATAAATTTATTACAAACACTTTTAGCACAAAAGCTTTTCGCTTCACAAGACATTAACTGATGGACTGGAGTCTTGTTGAGTAATTGCAGCTTATTGATGTTTTTATCAGCTGTTTGGACTCTCATTCTGACGGCACCCATTCACTGCAGAGGATCCATTGGTGAGCAAGAGATATAATGCTAAATTTCTTAAAATTTGTTCAGATGAAGAAACAAACTTATCTACATCTTGGGGTAATATATATACAGTATATGTATATTGAGACTGGGAAATGCTCTTGACAGGATTCGTGAGATTCACCCCCCTGACTGAACATAGAACAGCAGCAGTATATTGATTATGTCTGAATGCCTTTGATTTCTGAGAAATATTCTGCTTGCTAACAGCACATTTTGACAGGGTAATTTAATACCGTCTGTGCTGGGCCCTTCTCAAGAGAGGCTGTGTAAGCAGCACGGTCCATTGGATGCAAATTGTATTTAATTCATTTTTATGGAATAGTGTTATATTTTCAACACTTTTTTTGCATTTACCAAGTAATCTTGCTGACAGATGTCTTGGAATGGGATACTTCATGCCATAATTCTTGCACTGCAGCTCAACTCTGTGAGTGAAAACACGCCTCTGTGTGTGTAATGACATTCCCATTCCCTGACTTCACCACAGATGAGAGAGAGAGAGAGAGAGAGAGAGAGAGGCACTGGTACAGTAAAATGTAATGTACACAAGGCAAATCCTTTTTACTCTAGGCACTGGGCTTACCCCACTGACAGCTTGAGAGCTTTTAGTCTTTAACAGCCCTGTCACTTCCGGTCTAAAGACAGAATAATGTACAGCTGCATGCACTGACATCAAGAGCACAACATTAATAAGTAGACCTTATTAGACAGTGCATGGAACACATTTCAAGCTGAAGCTGTTTGGATAGTTCATGATGTAACATATTTCCATTTAAAGAATTCTACAATATTGCTTTTTTTACTCTGGCATGTAAGGAGATTTTTATCAAAATAACAACTGTGAGGAAAGGAACATAAACCTGCTTTAAAGGAATGTTCCAGGTTCAATACAAGTTCAGCTTTAAAACAATATCAACTTGTCCCTCTATTGGCAAAACAAACTAATTTTGTGCTCACAGTAATACATTTCCATTGAAAGAAGGACAAGGAATGCACCAGACTAAACTTTAAAATACTTTATTTAACATTAAGTATGACCATAATACTTTACATTTTACATATTAAAGGGGTCATATGATGTTGCTAAAAAGAACATTATTTTGTGTATTTGGTGTAATGAAATGTGTTTATGCAGTTTAAGGTAAAAAAACCCCCATTATTTTCCACATACTGTACATTATTGTTTCTCCTCTATGCCCCGCCTTTCTGGAACGTGTCGATTTTTACAAAGCTCATCGGTCTGAAAAGCGAGGTGTGCTCTGATTGGCCAGCTATCCAGTGCGTTGTGATTGGCCGAATACCTCAAGCGTGTGACGGAAATGTTATTCCCCTTACCATATTGTGATGCCTTGTCCCGGCCAGAGCGACGAGACAAAAACATTAAAACCCATTATAAATGAGGCATTTGTTACATCCAGTGGGGACTTAATTACGGATTATAATGACTTATACTGTCTTTTTACGCATTGCATTGCATTGCATCGTTTGAATCGTCAGTGGCAAATTCTTTAAATATAAAAAACTTACTTACAGTCTGTGAGTCAGAACAGCCGGCAATGTAGTCTACTCTACCAGGATCAGGAAACAGTCCTCCATAAAATGCGCTGGACACATCTGTAAATACAACTTAACCACTGATTTCTAATCGTGTCCTCTTTTGGAAGACCAAACAATGTAATTTCGCTTTCACAACGAAACACAATGTCACACAGTGAGCGGCGGCAGGCGGGCTTGCGGCAACCACATGTGACGACCCCAGGCTGGACTCCGCTTCATCCACGGTGAAAGCCGATCCTGCGATCCACAGCACGAAGTTGATGTATTTCCTCAGCGACCAGCACGGATCAGCTCCAGGCATGACGGATATTATCCTCTTTTGGAAGGCCAAACAAAGTAGTTTTGCTTTCACAATGAAACA
>NW_015505226.1:2085013-2142992 GCF_001515645.1 Sinocyclocheilus grahami
ACACATCTGAATATTTGGGTTAAACTGTTCTGGAATAGTGTTGTAAATACAACTTAACCACTGATTTCTAGTCGTGTCCTCTTTTGGAAGGCCAAACAAAGTAGTTTCTCTTTCACAAAGAAACACACAGCGCCTTCACGACATGGCGGCGATGGCAACAACAATACTACAGCGAGAATAAAAGTTACGCCTTCTTTCTTTGTGTGAACATTTGGGCAGCGTTATGCAAATCTTCCCACATTGTGACGTAGACGTGGGGTGTGTTAGAACGAGCCATTTTAGGTAGGCATGGTTGACTCTTAACTTTTATAAAGAATATCTCTTTGGATTTGAGACTTTAGTCTTTGCAACTTTACAGATCTTCTTTATGCACCAAGAGCTTGTAACACTCCAAAGAGAAAGGAAAAATTTAAATCGCATCATATGACCCCTTTAAACATTACTAGTGTGGCTGAATTGCTTCCCAACCTTGTTTGAGCAAGGTTATATCCAAACCTTTAATTTTTACAACCATGTAAAGCTGGGAAATAGGAAGAGATGTGATGTATCTATGCTTAAAGTGCTGTTTACATTACACAAACTCACCCACAAGAACACATAAACAAAAAATATAGAAATCAGTTACCAAGGAAAGCTTCAAATTAGTTAACACCCACTGTAATTTAAAGCTTTGTTTTGAAGCCTAAACATCCTTTTCATGAACAAATCTAAAGATATGGTTAGACAGAGAGCTGAATTAACTGACTTCCACAGACGTTTACAATAAGACAACTCTGTAAACACTTCTTCTGCTTGAATGCTGTGGGGAAAGCACAAATTCTCCTGTAATGTCTAGCCATGTCACTACAGAACCTCTGGGACTGTTACTTGTGTCATATAAAGTAATGGCAAGACATTTTTAATAACATCCACTCCATTGATTTCCTTCTTCTTTGTTTCATTAACACATGCACGAACTAAAATCTTGATATGTTTCATGTCCGTATCTGGCACGTCAGTCTAGCTAATGAGGTACCACAATTTAACGTTCGACACACACATGCGCACACACTGCCTGCCCACCTGACACACTGCAAGAGCGAGCCTCATTGCCATGGCAGCCAGCTATTTATACACTACACCACACAATCAGGCCTTGTCACAGTCAACAGGGGTGTAAGAAAAGCCGTGGATATGTCAGTCAATCAGGAGATGGTTTCCTGTGACTCACTGGCTAATGGCAAGAGTTAACAGGTTGGACTAATCATGGCTGGATGAAGCAGTTGTGCAATTATGTCACTATATTACCTCTATCAATCTATCACACACATCACATACAATTACACATGGGGTTTAACAGTCTAAATTTCAACAATTGAGCATCATTTAGTTTTGTGAAAAAGACAGGATAAACACTGACACCTGACTCCATTAAGGGGGCCAGGATTTGGTTAGTGTGGCCCTGTTAGCCCTTACTTGCATACTACACACACTGTTCTGGAAACCATGAAACGCTTTTTTTTTTTAAAGAATTCTTTGATCAATAGAAAGCTCAAAAGAACTGCATTTATTTTAAATAGAAATCTGTGTAACATTATAAATGTCTTAAACCGTGACTTTATCAATTTAATGCATCCTTGCTGAATAAAACATATACATTACTTAAAAAAATAAAATAAATAAATAAAATAAACTCTTACCGACCCCAAATATAATTTAATGAAATGACATCACTGCTTATAATTTCAAATAAAACTTCTAAGGTGTATTCATCTGTAACCAAAAATATTTTAAAACTATATACTTTGTGTCTGGATTAAAGATTACAGAGACACAAGAGTAAACAAAAATCATTAAATCAGCATAAGTCAACAAGCAACTATTCCACATTCAAACCTTTAAACATCTGAAAAAAGGGCTATTCAAACTGGAATGTTGAAGAACAATATGTTTTAAAGGCAACCTGGGGTCCAGGAAATTCAAAATATCTGAAATTCCTAATGCCTTTGGTGTTGTCAACCACACCTACAGGAGAATCTGTACTGAACATTCCATGGGCCTGTTGTTGAAATTAACCAAACACAAAATGAAAGCTGCTTCATGCGACATATTGACCGTGTAAGGTCCTGTTGAATATGTATATGTGTGCCTGACTATAAAAGTCAGAATAACAGAATTGAGCTTAGGGTTGTAAAATTACAATAGCATCTGGTAAACATGCGCCGTCAACAACATAAACTGTACAGTTCACAAGAAGTAAATCTACACAATATTTATAAGGACTATTATTTCTGTCCTGATTTGTGTTATTTTTTCGGCTGTGTTTGATAAGGTTAACAACTGATGAAAGTTGTAACAGATTGTTAAACCCATGTCAATACCTGAACATATCCAAAATCCTTCTTAAATCTTATTCCTAAAATGTGACCCTGGACCACAAAACCAGTCTTAAGTTGCACGGATATATTTGTAGCTATAGCCAAAAATACATTGTATGGGTAAAAATTATCGATTTTTCTTTTATGCCAAAAATCATTAGGATATTAAGTAAAGATCAAGTTCCATGAAGATATTTTGTAAATGTCCTAACATAAATATATTAAAACTTAATTTTTGATTGGTAATATGCATTGCTAAGGACTTCATTCAGACAAATTTAAAGGTAATTTTCTCAATATTTAGATTTTTTTGCACCCTCAGATTCCAGATATTCAAATAGTTGTATCTCGGCCAAATATTGTCCTATCCTAACAAACCATACATCAATGGAAAGCTTATTCAGCTTTATTCAGCTTTCATATGATGTATAAATCTCACTTTCAAAAAATTGACACTTATTCTTGTTGTCCAGGGTCAAAAATATGCATGAACATTTCAGCACCATGGACAGCAACATTTGCATACACTTGCCTGTATGTACACTAGCGGTCAAAAGACTGAAATAATTGCGATTTTTTTTTTAATGCTCACCAAGGCTGCATTTATTTCCTAAAAATACAGCAAAATCATTAATAGTGTGAAATATTACTAAAAAAATTTAAAACGTTTAAAAAAATAATAATAATTTAAATGTAATTTATTATTGTGATGGCAAAGCAGCCGTTACTCCATTCTTAAGTGTCACATGATCCTTCAGAAATCATTCTAATTTGGTGCTCAAGAAACATTTCTTATTATTATCAATGTTGAAAACAGTTGTGCTGCTTAATTTTTTTTATAGAAAATGGAACACACTACCATATTGGGGTAAGATTAAAAAAATAATAAAGAATAATAATTTTATTCAACAAGGATGCATTAAGTTGTTCAAAAGTGAAAGTAAAGACTTTTATGAAGTAACATTATAAATAACATTCATAAAAGAATCCTGAAAAAATGTATCACAGTTTCCACAAAAATATTAAGCAGCAATAACTCTTTTCCACATTGATAATAAGAACCATTATTAAAAATTGAACACCAATAATAATAATTGATAACTGAGCACTAATATTGATAATAATTAAAAATTTCAACATTGATAATCATAAGAAATGTTTCTTGAGCACCAAATCAGCATATTAGAATCATAGGAATAAATTATATTTTAAAATATATTAAAATAGAAAACAGTTATTTTAAACTGTAATTATATCTCACATTACTGTTTTACTGTATTTTTGATCAAATAATCCAGCCTTGGTGAGCATAAGAGACTTCTTTCAAAAACATTTAAAAATCATTATTCCAAACTTTTGACCGCTTGTGTATCTATAATTAATTTCCCTTCTCACATTCAACTTTGATACACATATGAATGCTAAGATCCTATTTTCCTTTCTCGCCATTTCTATATCACTCCAGCAAACATGCACTCAATCATATCACTTCAAAGATAATCTCAAGAGAGATGAACTATTCCATACAGCCTGCAAAAGCAGTCATGTATACACAGACGGAGTGTGTGCGCCGACATGTACGGATATGCCTGTACCGGTAATGTTTCATATTGTTTTCTATTCCTGTCAGTCCCTGGATGCTTAACTGTCTCACAGAACAATAATCACACTGACTGCTGTAATCCCTACAGTGCACAGAGGTTTCACCGATATCCCCACTGTGCTGGGATGCGTTGCGCTTTGCTGAGCTGAACCAACCCAAGCCACACACATACACACATCCTTGTCCTGCCTGGATCACTGCTATTAACAATACAGGCCAAGTAATCCTAATTTGTACCTCTAAAAAAAGATAATCCATAGTACAGAAATAACTAATCTGTAAAGAGCAAACACCATTCTTAGGCGGGAAAATCCTGTTAGCGAGCGTCTGCTTGATTACCTTACCATTAGACTTCCCTTGCAAAAGCGCTCCAGGTTCAGTCACATGGCTAACCTCATCAACCAGGCTAATGTCTGCAGCACTGTTGATTTCAGCTACAAATTGAGTTAATATTTCATGCTGACAGGGTCATTTTTACTCCACGGGAGAACTAACGCTAAATGTGGCTATAGTAAATAATTCACATACCTGATAAGACTTAGCGTGGCTGTGTTTAATTATTAATGATCTCAATATTACAAAATGCACTGATCAATGCATCTCTACAGTGAGTGGGAGAAGGGAGTGAAAGGAAAGATGTGGGCAGAACAGTTGGGCTGAGTGGCATTGCATTACAGACTGCTCCAATCAGAGCAGCGCACATCTCACATGACAACAAGTGCTGGATGATGCAGTAACATAGTTTGGAGTTTTTTCTTACAGATAGAACTAAATCAAAAGTAATACAAGCTAAAAGCTCATTAACCTGGAAAACCAGCTAAATTTCTAAATATTTAAAATGAGAAACCACACCAGATATTATGGAAGTATGTTTCTACCATGGGATAAAAAAAGTTAATTGCGACTTTTTATTTCACAGTTCAGACTTCCCAGACTTCCTTAGAATTGCAAGAAAGTCAGAATTCTGAGTTTATATCTCACAATCCTGAGTTTATATCTTGCAATTCTGACTCTTCTTATAATTGTGAGAAAAAAAAATCTGAATTGTGACATAAAAAGTCAAAATTATTAATTTTATTCTGTGGCAGAAACAGGCTTCCATAGGATATGGTCCGTTTTTTGTTGTGTTAAGTTGTAAGAGTATGATTTTTTGTGATAGCGTGGGTAATGTGACTTTCACTGCTCTGAGATCCAATGGACGTGTTTGGGGGTAATCTAGGATTAGCGCACCTTGTTCAAACTCTCACCTTTAAAGGTAAGAGCACAAGTGCCAGACATCAAACCTCCACCGCACATATGCTCTAAATTGACACAATGCCAGAGCAAATCAAAGCCAGGGTATCTGAAATCAGATTAAGTCTTTATAAAGAATTCAATATGAGAATAGTCACGTCAAAATCTAAAAATAAAGTGCAAGTATGTCAGTTGTGATCCACACTGTGACAACTGTTTGACACACAGTATCATGCTACCTAGATGAGGACAGATACTGAGCAATTTCATCATGTCAGTGTCCATCAACATTACAACTGCATAAACACAGGTCCAGGTAACTGATGATCACTTATGTCACAGTCAAGCTGTGTCTTTTGCATATGTGTCCATCCCCTTGTGGGACTCTAAGATGCAGCATCCTCCTTTCAGTGCCCAGGTGAGAAGGGCTAACCATCTGCATATTCATGACTGTGAAATGGACACGGTCGCCATGGAGACAAACCCGTCTTATATGCTGATGTGGACATGGACCACTGAGGACTTTTGATACAACGTTTCTGACAGGTATAATCAAATCAGCATGAGTTCTACAGTCAAAATAAACTCAAATATAGATAAACAAATGTAACACAATCAGCATAGACAACATATTGTATCATCCAATGCTCCAAATCAAACTTTTAACAACGTTGAACAAAAAACAACTGTGTTCACTATCTAATGAACCATAAACACTTTAATACAGTCAGAAATCACAAACTTTGACTGGCAAAACATACAGTTTCTAGTTCTAAAACAAGTAGGATATCTTTCAAGCTTTTTTCAAATCATAATAAAAGTGATCATCTGACATTGGAAGTGATTTGCTAGTGCTGAACTGCACTTTGAAAGCATTAACATGATGAGAAAGCACCACATCCTCCATAATATAGCACTGATAGGATTTTAATATTAAAAACACGTTCCTTACTAGACCTGGGCACTAAAACAGATTGAGCAAAGCTCTATCACTCACAGGCAGATGAAACTAAGCTATGAGGTTCCAGTGCCATGGACAGCTGTTTCTGGCAGTGTTTGACGGTCTGCTACTTATAAATGGTTCAATAAATAATTAAAGATATAAACAGACATACCATGTTGACCTCAGACACCATGTCTATGCTTGCCACATCGATGCTCATGCCAACTGCCACCGGTGCGCCTTAAATGAGAAGAAAAACTTAATCCTCAAGTTCACTCAAACCATTTATTTATTTCATATCAATCTTAAAAACAATCT
The DNA here is from genome assembly GCF_001515645.1 of Sinocyclocheilus grahami. Lineage (NCBI taxonomy): Eukaryota > Metazoa > Chordata > Actinopteri > Cypriniformes > Cyprinidae > Sinocyclocheilus > Sinocyclocheilus grahami. The sequence continues at coordinate 2,091,468 of NW_015505226.1, forward strand.
TGAAATATTTATGTAACCTTAAAAGTAAGAAATAATGACGTGAGCAGCATCATACCTCCAAAGTCCGGTCGAAGACGAATGTCATAGCCTTTCAAAAGCTTGTCCACTGTCTCTTTGACAATAGACATGTTTCCTGGTTCATTGGCGCTGAAAAGAAACAACAAAGAAGGTTATTTCCATCATATTAGAGCCCAGGAGGTCTATGCTCTCGCGCCATGGTCTCCCCCAGCTCTTCTTACCTTTGAGCACAGCAGATCACTGCCACAATTACCGGTAATGAAAGAACACCAAACAGCCTTCGCTTCTGTATTCCAAACATTCCTTATACTCTTTCAGGCAAGGAATCGAGCGACAAAACGGACGTTGTAAGGTTTCCTTGCGTAGGTAACAGGTTACGTTATTCCATCAGTGGGTATTTCCTAAAGAACTCCAATTACCGTCAAACGCGCGTAAACAAACCGCTGCGATCCGGGTTTTCGCTCTCTTGCGGAGACTGCGTTATTTGGTTAGGTGCTCGGTAAATACAATGCATTTTGCCCAAGAAACTACCGGAGCTTGCAGCAGGGGAGTCGGTGTTTGGGGCTCAGCCAGATCCCCATCCTTCGTTTTGACGCCCGTAGCTGCTGTCCCGAGTCTACACCCTGTGCTGAAGTCTCAGTCTTATGCCTCTTTTTATGTTTCAGCTACAAGCAAAGGATGGTCTGACGAGTCAGTTGACTTATTTGTCAAATATACCCAAACCAAATACGCTTGTTATTAGATGGGAGAACGTGAGAATTGGAAACTGAAACACGGAAAGTTCGGCTATTGATTCGACAACTAATGACGGAGTCGACCGGAGTGTGATGAAATTGGTATGTGAGCACGAGGACTTCAGTCGAAGTATAGTGGTCACGTGACATTCCACAAGCTTCGGCGCGAACGCCGTTTTGTTGGTGTGTAACGCGGAGTTTATCGAAAAAGTATTCTTTCCACATGTCTGTTCAAACAAAAGCGTAACTACATGACGTTCAACACGTGTGGTTTCGTTGGGCTCATTGTCTAGTAGATAAAAGCGCACATTTCAACGCAAGTCAAAGTTGACGAGAACAACTGGGAGGGGTTTCCCCTCTGTTTAACTCTTCGGCCATGGAGAGCAATAAAACGGCAAGTATTTTAGGCGATTTATTCATAAACAGCTCGCTCCTGTATTTTGCCATTGTTGCTGGTGGGTGTACATTTTTTTGTAATCTTTGTCAGGAGAAAGCAACCTACAACAAATCCGCGAGACTGACTGAGTCACGACTTCTTGTGCAAACAGTGTTGCCAACTAATTTTCAGGTGAAGTTGCTAAAGGAAGGTCAATTTGTTGCTAAAAAAGTCATAGCACGATGACATCATTATGTAATTATGACACAAAATTGTCACTACTTCAAATCTCAGCAAGAAAATATTTTATATATGTTAATTTAGATGTGTTTGTAAAATAATCTAACACAATGTAATATTAAAATATAAATAGCTGTATTTTTAAATACAACATTGAATTATTGAACACTTACACGTTTTTTGAACAATTAGGGCCTACAATTAAAGTTGTAGTTTTTTTTAGCTAGTAAACTACACATTCTGAACAATTATAGTTTTAAGCAGTGTATTAGCAGTTAGTTATTATGCTACATTCTAAGAAAATATCTGTAAAAATAGGGCACAGTCTACTATATTAATATGAAGGAATTTTCCGTATTGATTTTTCACCATTTTTTAACCTGCATTTTAAATTACGCATTGTGTTTTGGGTTACAGGGTTACAATGGATATTGAATAATAGATAACGGATAATGTACTGGAAAATTACTAGTACCTTTTCCATTTTTCTAGATATTTTTCTTACAGTGTACTAACTGATCAACAGTCGCAGGCACAAGCTACTAACAAGGTGTATCATAAATTAACAATTATTAAATTATTATTATTAAATTGAGCAATTGCTAATAGAAGCTAACTTAATTCATGATCTGTGTACTGCTAGGCATCTTTGGTTTCCTCATTTTGTGTAATTTAGATGGAAAATGTGTGCCTTTTTATCGTTTGAGTCACTTATCAAAAGTTGCTAAAAATTGCCAAATAAATGTAAACAATAGCTACATTTGTTGCTTGGTGCTTTTGGAAGAAAAAGTTGCTAGGGCAGTGTGAAAAGTTGCTAAATTTAGCAACAAAATTGCTAAGTTGGCAACACTGTGTGCAAATTCATCATTTGCTGTTCAGGTAGACATCAGGTTTGGTGGTTTCTTACCTGACTTGAGCACAGAAATTCAAAACAATTAAAGTAATAATTTGTTTCATTAGTATTTTTCAACAAAATTTCAGTAATCGTAGAAGTTTGACTACAGCAAGGATGCGAGAGAAACAAGAAAATCTCAAAAGTAGGTAACCACTGGTATCGCTTTCTTATAGCTATGTACACATCACAAATATAGCATTAAAAAAATTTGTTTTGGTTTAATATCCATTTGGGGTGTACAATCAATCAATCAATCAATCAATTTTAAGTTGCTACTCAGCTCATTCCTTCCATTCCAGTGTTATGGACACTAGTAATCTCTCTTTCTCTCTGAGAAGAACATTTCAGCTGCACATGTCTGCTATAACAAGGTATGGTGGTATCAAATGGCAGTGCTTTAGAATTTTATTAGAACATTACATTTATTAGGACATCTCCTGTACTGTACCTCTGCATGCGTGCACACAAGCGTACTAATATTGATAAACAGAACATCATGTGACATAGTGGAAGAAGAATAATGCTGCTTTATTGACACCTTCTGTGATATAATCAATCGGATATATTACTTGTTCTCACTACTACTCCCCATCAGTGGATATTAAGGCTTCTCCATTTAGCCTCTAGACAATTTTATTATACATAATCAGATTTTCAGTGAGGCTTGACAGTCTGCTGGAGATTAAGCACAAGTGTAATGGCTTCTTCCAAGCTTTAAAAACTCATTAAACTAATCCTGTTAATTTGACCTGTGTTCAAAAAAGAGGTCCGCATTGTTCTGACTGAATGGAAAGGTTGTTTACGAGAGTTGCTGGTGGATTTGACACGGTCAGTGGTTGAAGTTAGTGGCCTTCTTAAATCCCTCACACTGCATTTACTGTAGTGTGTGGACTGATGCTGCCCTAATGCTTTTAGAAGCAGACGCCGGATGCAGAAGGATGTGGCTGTGCTTCCTGATACTGTTTCAGAAGCTTTATTCCAGAGAGGCGAGGGTTGAGACTCCACTTAGATGTTATTGGATGCCTGTTCTTCTTGTGTCCTCAAGTACATACTATTCTGTTAGTGTAGCAATATTTAGTTTTTGATCCGCTGCCTGAAAAATTGTTAGGACTATATTAGTCTATAATGATAGATATATCTAGATCAGGGGTTTTCAAACCTAAAAGCCCCCCCAGCACTGCACATTTTGTATGTCTCCCTTAGTAGACCCAATTCAAGTCTTGCAGTCTCTATTAATGAGCTAATGAGTTGAATCAGGTGTGTCAGACGAAGGAGACATACAAAATGTGCAGGGTAGGTTTGAAAACCCCTGATCGAACCCCCTTCATTTTTTTGTTTTGTTAGCAAACCTTCTTTAATCTATTTTAGGACAGTAACCCTGTCTGTACCAGGGTTAGCATTCATTAAATGCTTTTAAATTCCAATCCAGTTTCTGAGTTTGAACTGAATTTGAATTGAGGTAGCAATTGCAATTAGAATTTTATGGGAAATAGAATTAAGTCATGTCACCATTATTTATATAGCGCTTTATACAATAGAGATTGTTTCAATAACAAAGAAGTAACAGTAAATTAAAATAAAATGAATTGAAATTAATTCAGTTAATTTCATATTACAGTAATGAATCAAATAGAAGAGCAAAGTTGATCAAAAAGCTCTCTCGTGAATGGCAGCGGAGACTGACGTAGAAGAGAAGAATTGAATAAAGTTGTTATTTTTGTTTTTCTTTGCCCAAAAAAAAAAAGTATTCTCGTAGCTTCAATTACGATTGAACCACTGAGGTCACATGGACTATTTTAACAATGCCCTTTCTACCTTTCTGGGCTTTGAAAGTGGTAGTTCCGTTGCTGTCTATGCAGGGTCAGAAAGCTCTCGGATTTCATCAAAAATATAATAGTTTGTGTTCTGAAGATTAACTTGCAGGTTTTGGAACGACATGAGTGTGAGTAATTAATGACAGAATTAAAAATTTTTGGTGAACTATCCCTTTAAAAAAACTTTAAGTTTGATAGATAGATAGATAGATAGATAGATAGTCGTAGCTTCAATTACGATTGAACCACTGAGGTCACATGGACTATTTTAACAATGCCCTTTCTACCTTTCTGGGCTTTGAAAGTGGTAGTTCCGTTGCTGTCTATGCAGGGTCAGAAAGCTCTCGGATTTCATCAAAAATATAATAGTTTGTGTTCTGAAGATTAACTTGCAGGTTTTGGAACGACATGAGTGTGAGTAATTAATGACAGAATTAAAAATTTTTGGTGAACTATCCCTTTAAAAAAACTTTAAGTTTGATAGATAGATAGATAGATAGATAGATAGATAGATAGATAGATAGATAGATAGATAGATTTCATCGTATTTATTAAATTAACTTTTTTTTTGACCAGGGTGAAAGAGCACTACATTTCCCAGAATGCATTACCGGTGTTGCAATTCAGTACATTTCTTTTCCCATCATTCCATTTCATATTTTTGTATGGCCAATGCAAACTCATAAATTGCCAGGATATTAATTATTCAGTTCTACATTTTGCAACAACCCCTTTCTGTACAGAACAAAAACTTGAATCATGTCTAGTGCACTTTTTTCACCTCTTAACCTCAATTTTGGGATTAATAGAGTATAAAATATTCAGTATATCATTGCAAAAAAGTTCGGAATTTCTTTGTAGCCATACATACAGGGAATGATTTCTTAGCATCTTGCAGTATAAATGTTTATGAAGAGCAGCTAATATAAGAAGAGAGATGGAAAGCGAGGGTAGCTCTGAACAGCACTTACCCACACACACCCACATCCCATCATCCAAACAAAGCACTCCACTCACACATCATCTGCAAATGCAAAGGCTCCTCAGTGTGTGGGCTGAGCAAATGGCACCAAGTCACGGTCGCACACCAAGCCAAATGCTGTTAAAGCCTTTAAAGTAACACTAGTCAAACAGGCTGTGGGAGGACTGGAATCTTTTACTATGATCCCTGTCTCTGCCTTTAAAATGCCCAGTGTCCCCTGACCCCTTTAATTCTGCGGTATAAGGCTGTGTCCACAAGTTCACAAGACACTTTGCTTTATTTCGCCCACTGGACTATCAAAGCGTTTTTTTTTTTAATCTACTGTAGGGGCGAGGTAGTATCACTAAAGGGGGGAATGAAAACATGGTTGTACTGGCTTCCATTGAAAGGGTTTTTCCTTCCATTCTTATCACATCGCAGATGCAGAAGATCTGTCTCCTCCGCATGACCCCACCACCCCCTCCTGATTAAATGGACACAGATAAATAGATCTACTAGATGGAGTGAATATTGCACTGTGCTGAATGAATAATGTATGTACGTGACTGACATTGCGGGTCTGATTTGTTTTAGATTTAGACAGAACTCCGCAAATTCACTCGTAATACCTATTGAAGGATTCGGACCCCTGCAATACTATGGAAGAGATGCATAGATGCATCCTGTGGTGTTAAAGGAATAGTTTAAACAAAAATGAATATTTGCTGAAAGTTTTAGGCCATTTAGGATGTGGGTTTGTTTGTTCACCCCAACAGATCTGGAGAAATGTACCATCACATCACTTGCTCACCATTGCATCCTATGTGATGAATGGGTGCCGTCAGAATGAGAGTTCATACAGCTAATAAAAACATCACAATAATCCACAACATGACTCCAATAAATTAACATATTGTGAAGTGAAGAGCTGAGTGTTCATCATTAAGCATTTTGACTTTAAAATCTAACTTTAAAATACCAGTCCGTAATCCATAATAATGCTTCCTTCAGTGAAAAAGTCCAATCCGTTTTTCTCTCACATGAAAATCCACCAACATATTTATTTAGAACTGTTTAGGACTATTTTCGCTTGTAAATGGTGCTTTATCTGTGCATATTTCTCTCCTGATTCAGACCAGATGATTTATTCACTGAAGAAAACAATATTATGAATTGTATTTTAGCTGGAAGCAATGGTTTGAAGTTAAACATGTCTTAAGGATGGATTTGTTTATTACAAACACAGCTTTTCACTTCACAACATGTAATTGATGGACTGGAGATTATTGTTATGATTTTATCAGCTGTTTGGACTCTCATTCTGACGACACCCATTCACTGGTGAGCAAGTGATGTAATGCTAAATTTCTCCAAATCTGTTCCTATTAAGAAATAAACTCATCTACATCCTGGATGGTCTGAGGGTGGGCAAATTCTCAGCTAATTTTATTTTTTGGGTGAAATATTTCAGCATGCAGTAAACAATAGTGAGTGTAAAATGCTATGAAATGTACTTTTATCATACACAATGATTAACTTACCTTGTGTCATAGATTGCAAACAGCTTTTTATTCCCATCCACAGCATTCCTGCAAAACAGAGGGAGGTGATGTTACTGTTCCCATCATTCAATGCCCTGTTACTCATTTTAGAATGAACACATTCTGTAAACAATTGTGATGTTTCTGATTGTGTCTAGTAAAAATTTATCCCAAAAAGCATTACCAAATACATCACTTTTAATATGTCTTGAGTTCAAATTGTGTCGTTTTGTTCATCTTTGTTATTAAAGATCTGTTTAATATGCACACATAAAACATACACAACTAGATCAGAATTATCAGATGCTCGCAGGACACAGGTGGACTGTAGAAGTAACAGCTGCTCTCGTGTGAATATCTCTGGAGTGCACATCAATGGAGTCAATCAGCAGTCAGACAAAAGCGCTTCAAAAATGAATCAATCCCCAAAACACATGACTACAATATCATATTATACCTACAGAACAAAACTGTCTGCACAATCTTCAAGAACCTAGAAATAATCTCGACCTAACGGATGTGTTTTTTCTCAATAGCACTGTGACCATTAAAGCCAACCCAAAGCAGATGTTTAATTTACTCGCTTGAATCATAGACATTCTTCGGTTCACTTGCTGTAACATCTTCAATGCATTACTTTATTCTAAATACCCATAGTGAGTGTATTTTACTGGAATTCTTTAATACACATGCTTGTTTTATATTTGAAGTTATAATATTTATACTTTTGAATTCGGATTTTGCATAATATATTTTTTGTGATGTGTATAACATTTAAGACATTTCCCAGACATCCTGTCAGCCCAAATCAGCGTAAAGGGTGGCATTTATAAAAGAAACTAATTCAATAAGTTATTTTCACTTATGCACAACATGAAATTGGAGCAGGTAGAGCTTTTTGAGATTTTCATTTATCGACTGATGCACTGCAGTGATAGTCAGCATCAGAAAAAATGGGTCTAGAGTTCCCTCTGATGGCTGTCCTCATTACTACTGGTGCCTATTCAGTTTCTTATTAAACAATCAACTCTACTATCGTAAACCATTTTTTTGTATCTAGTCCTGCCAAATCAATATTATGTATCTTAGACCTTGATTACTTTATATAGCTAGGTTTCATACATATTTTAATTTATGCTCCGTCTAAATTACTATTAAAAACTATTGTCTAATTTGCAACCCGTTTTAATTGAGTAAAACTGATACTTTTAAACCATAAATATCCCCAGTGGAGATATAATAGTCCGCATGTAGAGGAAGCCAGTCTTCATTAAACAGCCTGGCGCGGGGGGGGTGGGGGGACGGGGTGGGTAAACGCTCGTGCGCAAAATGCCTAGTAAGCAGAATTGTTGGGAAATCCACTCATTTTCTAGCGTCCACGCTTGTAACGCACGCCGGCGCCGGGGTAATTGCACTTTTCTCTGAATAAGCTCAAACAAGATAAGTTTCAAACCCCAAACAAACGCCCGCTCAAATTTCCCTCGAGGGGTAATTATGCAGCGCGCGCAGAGGTGACGTCCTATTACTTTAGTCCCAAACACGAACAAATGCCACTAGAGTGACAGTCGGACTAGAGTGGGGAGAGCAACGGACGTCCAACCCGGCGACCCGGTAAGCGGAGAATCCTGTTAAACTCTGTAACGCTTTAACGGTTGCGCAGATAAGCGTTGAGATGTCGTACACTAGGCTACCACAGAGGGAAGAAGGGGGGGAAGTAATGGTCTGTTAAAAGGGATGTGTTGACTAGAGGGAGAATAAGGGGAAGAGAGAAAACAGACTGTTTTAAGGGCTGTTGTGCTGTCTGATTACTGTCTTTCAATTGGATTTAGGAGTGATGAAGAGGTCTTTGGGATGCGGGGGATAGGAAGGGATGCTCTGCAGCGGTTGTTCAGTCACTGAATCGTAAAAGAGGACGCAACAATGAGCCTGAATGGTTAAGACTGGATATTATCTGAAGAACAACGCATCACACTACTGCTGTAAGCTGAACGTTGCGGGATTTTGCTCACTGCTTCAAAAGGAATTCATTGCAGTTGTTCAACGTGGATCCACTGCACCATTCAGGTATTTAAGGTAAGATACGAGGCTTTTACTGTACACTATCTCTGCTCAACTCTGCTATGTAGGACTCACTATAAATGTTCGACAAGTTTATACGCCAGAGGCTGTTAAAACTATGAATTGCAGCTGCTGCAAACTCAGCGCTCCTACTGCTTTTACAAACGATCATGTTGAAAGAAATTCAAGGGATATGCACAAAAAAACATTAAACGGATTCATGACATTGGAATTGCGTAAAAATAAATAAATAATAGCTTGAATTAGAATCTAAAATTAGAAAATAAATAACATTATGCATAAAACAAAATAAAACAGCATGGTAATTGCATGAAGAAGAATAATAATAATAATAATAAAGTATTTGCTTAATACTTTTGGTTAAATACTCTGATGATCTTTGTTGTTTTAAGTTTACTGATCATCCCATTTTATGGATTTTGTATACACCTCAAACTCCCTTTTCCCCCCTCTTAATATTCTTTTTAAATTACAGTGTGCATAATAGAGTTTCATGAAGAATGTCCATAATGCTGGAATGAACTCCCTATCCTGAACTTTTGCAGATATGGGATATGGACCACATTGCAGCGCCAAAATGAGAAGTCTGTGGGTCGATGTTTTGTTCATGACTTTCACCTGCCATCTGAGGTAGATTACATCTTTAACGTAACTTTCTATTTTATGCTGACCTCATATTTTTATTGCAGGAGTCATTTAATTTAAGATAGCATATGTCTATAATGGATTCATATTGATTCAGATTTCCAGACCATTATATCACTGTGGTCATGTTTGAAGGGTGAATGGGAGCTAAATACTTGTAGTTATTAATTATCTTTGTGGTCTTGTGCATCAGCCTTTCCCAGTCTACTACAGGGATTCCTAAAGAGTCAGAGCTCAATGATAACATCACAGTATTCACACGAATCCTGGATGGATTGCTGGATGGCTACGATAACAGACTGCGACCTGGGCTTGGAGGTAAACTGCCTTTACATCTTTAAACCATGATCTGTTGCAAAGTCGTGCTTTAGTGAGAGGTGTTTTTTCTTTTATATTAGTGGCATTTATGTCTGGCATTGACCTCTGGTAGTTATTCTGAAAAGATGTGTTCAGATAAAAGCAGATGGTTTTTGAAAAACAGAGAGAACGCCTGCACATTCCATTGTGACAGCGGCATGAAGGACTTTCATAAAAAGAAAAGAGAGAGAGATGCTGCTTCTATTCAGTTCACTAACTGGGGAAAACTACATAGAAGAAAAAAAATTTATACAGCAGATGTTTACACTGAGCAGAAGTGATCTCTGAAATTGCCTGGTCCTCTGTGAAAATCAAACGGCCACTATTTCCCTGCACTCTCAGTTGCAGTGTTCTTGCTAGAGACAGAGGTATATAGAGGGAGAGAGAGAGGTAGAGAGAGGGAGAGAGAGAGAGAGAGAGAGAGAGAGAGAGAGAGAGAGAGAGAGAGGGAGGATATCAATGTGGCTGCTGACCTTGAGAAAGCTATCGTTCTTTTCCAAAGGTGCAGGTTCATTGTTCTCAGAGGTCGAAAACATGGCATTACGGCAGAGAAAGAGAATAAACACAGGCTACTCTGTTTCCACGTGAGTGAGTTCAAGGGAGCACATCTCATAGTTGTAGCAGCAGCAACGTGATGTCAATTGACAAATGATGGCATTGGACTTGATTTAGTGCTTTGAGAAGGAAAGTGCAATCAAGCAAATTAAATTAATTTCTTTTCATTTAAAAAATGAATGCAACAAAATAATGTGGCTAAAACAAAGCATACTTTAATAGAAATTCTGTATATTTTATATTATATTTACACATGTATTTACTATGTTTCATGTTTTACTATGTTTAATGGTTTTAAGTTTAGTACCGATAACTATAACAGCTCTATCTATCTATCTATCTATCTATCTATCTATCTATCTATGCAATGACCAAAATTGAACTTGATCTAATAAATCACAATTTGTTTGTGATTTTACAGAGAAAGTGACAGAAATTAAGACCAACATCTTTGTGACCAGCTTTGGACCAGTGTCAGACACTGAGATGTTAAGTATTTCAACCATATCCTTTCTTCATGAAGAAACACCATTCATTAATCTCTACAGCAGGAAATTCCCACCCGAGATCTCTCTTCATCAAGACCCCCTTCATTAAATCATGCCTCCATCTGTAACATTACTTCACCTCTGCAACTTTTCCTGAAATTCTGCATGCAATATCTTAGGTAGGTTTCAGTATGATCTGATGAATGATACTATTGTTCATTTTTATATTCAGTCTTGTGACACATTTGATTCTGCCTTCAGGCAAGGTCGTTGCTGTAATTGATGGGCCACTGGAGAAAAAGTTTATGGAGAGGCCTCAGTGGGCCCCTCCTCCTCATCATCACAGGGCCCGGGGTCCCTCACAATGACCCTGCCTTCAGGTACACACTAATGACACTAACATTCTCCTTTCAACAGGAATACACCATTGATGTGTTTTTCCGTCAAAGCTGGAAGGATGAGCGTTTGTGTTTCAAGGGGCCAATGGAGATGCTACCTCTGAATAACCTGCTGGCCAGCAACATCTGGACACCAGACACTTTTTTCCTTAATGGCAAAAAATCCATTGCTCACAACATGACAACGCCCAACAAGCTTCTGAGACTGAAGGATGATGGAACATTGCTGTACACCATGAGGTACCAGTTTAAGCTATAACACCTTGTCATTTCCCAGTATGTGAACTGCTGTGTGCATGAATGGATTTGAGTAGTTATGGGTAGTACAGTCATACATTTGACCTTCATCTCATTTATGCCCTCCTCACCCCTGTTTTGCACTGTTGAACCCTCTGCCATGTGACAGATGTGTTAAGCACACATGAACTCGGCTCCCGCTGAACTCAGCATCTCATGTTCCACATCGTACAATCTCTGTGGGAATGTTCAGCTTGCCCCTGCTAAAGCTAAGATTTCTCTCTATACAGTACTTTTTTTTCAGTGTTGTCTTTTCACAAGAGGTCACTAGGTTTATCTTTCTTGTTGTTTTCTTTACATTAGTGGTTATACAGGGTGTCCGCGGGTCCTTAAAAAGTCTTAAAATGTCTTAAATAACGTTTTCCTAATAAAAGGCCTTAAAATGTCTTAAATTCCGATTCGATGGGTCTTAAATATTTTTGGTCACATTACCGCTAAAACATCTTAAGTCTGACAGACCTAATGACTGTTTACAATCATTGGACATTGGATTGGATTTCATTGGATTTTTTTTCTCCCCCGCAGTAAGTTACTGCATCATCAGAGAGAATCGCAGTAGCAGAATACAGGTCAAACTACCTTCTTAATGTTCTCAGTAATAATTAAAAAATATATATATATATATAGATCGAGCTACTGCTGATCAGCCTTCTATGACTGTTTACAATCATTGGACATTGGATTGGATTTCATTGGATTTTTTTTCTCCCCCGCAGTAAGTTACTACATCATCAGAGAGAATCGCAGTAGCAGAATACAGGTCAAACTACCTTCTTAATGTTCTCAGTAATAATTAAAAAATATATATATATATATAGATCGAGCTACTGCTGATCAGCCTTCTTGCTAGTTTAAAAAAAATTTTTTTTACTTGCCTGACTAGACAAATCGCCTGATTAAAACATAAGTGAAAAAAACCCCCAGCAAAGCATCGAAATATGAGAATGATTCTTCTGATTTTATTAGCCTACATTCAATGTAAACAGCGATTGATAATGGATAGTGTATGTATTTCTGGTATCAAGGTTACTGTTGAGGCTCACTCTGTCTCTTCGTGAGAGACTTCAGAGAAAATGAGCATAACAGCACACATAAAGAAACTAAAATTCAAAATGTTTAGTTTATTCATAACATGATATAGTTAAGTAACATACCATTACAAGTGAGCTATTTTGCTGAATCATAAAACATTATTTATGCATTTGTAAAAATAGGCCTTAATAAAGGTAAATAAAAATAACCAGATTTAACTATGTAAAAGCTAGAACACTGATGAAAATATTGCTTCAGAATAAATTGTTTACACCACCAAAAATCTCGGTGATGCAGTGCTTTTGAGGGGATATTTTGCATGAAATATTGTCTGCTGATATGAAAAGTTCACTGTATATCTTAGTAATAAATGTAATTTATTACAGCGATGATATTTTGTTTTGTTTTTTACATTAAACACATTAAATATTACATATATATGTATGTAATATAGTGTATTTCCATTACATGTTTAGGTCTTAAATTTCATATAAGGTGGTATTTAAAAGGTCTTAAAAAGTCTTAAATTTAACTTGTTCATGTCTGTAGAAACCCTGTTATACATACTTTGGATTTCTCATGCTTATTTATTCTCTTTATATTTCAAGGCAAAAACTCCTCTTGCCCTCTTTATGCCATAGACTTGTGCTATAGAATGGTACTTCAAATCATCCAGGTCATTGAGGAGAGGTGTGAGGAGATCTATCTATCTATCTATTAGGGATGCACCGATACTGGTATCGGTATGGGGCCGATACTGCGCACCTGTACTCGCACTTGTAAAAATGCCCCGATACCAAAAGCCGATACCAAACAGCGTGTGAATAGAGCTGTGTCCAGAAAAATAAACACTGAAAACAGAACAACAGAGAGTAGAATGGAGTTATTAGAGATTAAGGATGCCTATGAAGTACATGTAAGTAATTAATATAATGTTAAACATTCAGTATTCATGCCTGTATAGGATAGCGGATGAGCCCGAGCTGATAAGCAGAGCACGCGGCTGCACAGATGCGTGAGCTTGTCGAGTGAATATCTCACAGACATCACTGGAAAGTTTGTAGTTCGGTCGGATATGTCAAAAGCAAGTAAGTAAAACAATGCACAAGTTACTAAATGTATTTGATGTAAGGAGAGCGAGAGAGATAGTCTGAGAGCGCACACTTCTGTTGCATGATCTTGATTGCTGTTTTCTCTCCATTAGCGCATGTATTTGGATTAAAACGAAATCGTAAATATAAAACAAACAAAAATTATAGGGGCATTCACTATAAACAGCATTTATTTTACACGTCAAGCATACACAACTTTATTTAAAGCAGGAGTGAAACTAGCAGACTGGGTGAAATGCGCTTGGCTGTAAGTGTCTCTCTCATTCTGCACCAATACAAACGTGCGCGCGCTGCGTATGTTTAGCTTGCTATATGGCCAAAGTATACTTCGGTTTTTACTCGTACGCGAGGGTCCGTTTACACTGCGCGTCAGGGCACTAGACCAGAGGGGGGCCCAGCCGAAATACTGCTCCTCCAAGAACGCGATTTCAACCATGTCCCCTCAGGATTTTAAGCAAAGTGGATTTTGAATGCAGCTTCCAAAAGACCAAAAATGACTGAATAATATATATATTTTTAATATTTTATACGATTAGAATGTTCAGTGCAGTGCAGCACAGCATCAGCTGCCAAATTTAAATCTGCGTTCGTGCTTTGGCTGGGCTGAGCCAGACGCGTTTTTACAGCGCTGCGCATTATAACCAATCACACAGGATTCTGTTGAGCTTATGAATGCAATGGCCAATCAGAGGCATTCAGATGAGTTATTGCTGAAAAGCCTAAACAGCTTCAGTGATTATAATGGGAGTTGTTGAGAGCGCTTGAACTCTGTCTAGACTGAAGTTAATATTCTTTGATAATGCAAATATTCTTTGCTCTCTTTATGTACAATGAAAGTGTTATAATTAGTAACTTGCAATGTTTTTATTAAATTTACCTTAAATGCAAAGTCAGTCATATTAAAAATATTCTATGACATGAAACCCATATCTAGTACAAGTTAAAAGACGTGTTTTATGCATAGGCTAGGTAATAGATTATACTAATATTAGGCTACTTTTCCCATAGCCCATTATAGATAAACTAACATGATCTATAAGGGTGCAAAATGTACTTACTTATATTTGAGAATTGTGATATAGTTAACAAGTTTGGAAAAATTTTGAATAAAAAAGGAACGAAATTTCAACCAAGGGGGGCCTTTAATCGGTCCGTGCCCAGGGCACTGCTGTGTAATAATGCGTCCCTGTGCGCGTGACGCAAATTACATCACCAAAACAGTACGCGTGCACTCGTATAATGTATAACGAGTGGTTCCCTGCATTATTTTAGGAAAACGTTTTGTGATTACAGTATTGAGCTGCTGCAATGGAGCAGCTCTAATGCGCCATTAAAATGAACAGTGAAAGTAACAAAGGCTTATACAATACATTTTAACAGGTATAATTAAGTGTGGAAATAACTGAAGGTAATATCTGTTTGCTAAATGAAGCCAACTAACATGATTCATATTATTATTATTATTATTATTATTATTATTACTATTATTTTGTTTCTGTACCCAATATTTAAAAAAAATTACAAATGCTGTGAAAATACAGGTATCGGTATCGGCGAGTACTAAAAATGAAAGTATCGGTATTGGTGCATCCTTACTATCTATCTATCTATCTATCTATCTATCTATCTATCTATCTATCTATCTATCTGTCTATCTGTCTGTCTATCTACTTGCCCTGCCAACATTTTCACAGGCCCTAACACAAAATATTAGAAATTATTCTTTTCTATTTTTTAATTTTAATTTGTACATTTATAATTGAATTAATTGCAAGTTATATTTATATTTGAATATTTTTAATTATTTTATTATGTTATATTATACCTTTTTACACACATTACTTGTTAAATAAAACGTATAGCTTTCTTTTAAATAAATAAATAAAATAAAAAATTTAATACTAAATTATACAGCTATTATAATTATACAGGAAAATTTACAAATGCTTTTGCTGGAAAATTATGGCATAAGTGGCAAAATGTTACTGTTTTTTTTTTTTTTTTTTTTTTTTTTTTAATTTTCAGTCCATCATTGCTGAAGACTAATCATATGTTATTTTTGCACTTTTGACAAAATCCAATTTATGTTATCCGGATAGATAATTTTACCTAGTTTGCAAGTTTAAAAATTATTTTGACTTTGAGTAGTGTACTGAGGCTCCAGAAGCAATTTAATTTTATTGAAACTCCATGCACATTTTCTTCAGAAAATGTACCTAGTGTACCTACTGTATCTAGTTTATTTAGTTTTCTCTTTGTGCCCTGGATCAGTCATCTAAGGATGTTCCAACCTAAGGGTTTTCCAGAGAAAAGAAAGCAAGATGGGGATGAGACAATGCAAGAGATAGAAACAAAGGAAAAGGAGAAAGCGGAAAAAGGCCATGTGGCTGTATGTTTTATGCCCCTCTTGTTGAGTTGTTCTTCACAGACTGTTTGCTCCATTACTCGCAGTATCAGGGCAGAGGGAGAGAACACACACACACACACACAGTTTCTGCTCTCCATGTTATCATCAGCAACAATCTACTGCCAAGTACCGTAGACTGCTGTGTTAGTGCTGTATAAAAGCCGCTATTGTTGTTCTCAAATGGCATCAATACTAAATCCTCTCTGTAGTAGAATCTGCTTGAGTAAGTGCTGAATTTTGAGGAGCACAATCGTAAAGTGTTTAGATTGTGGTGGTTATATATAAGTTGTTTTTATTCCCTGAGGTTACACTTATGGTGATCCATTATATAATGAGTTATATGCTTTTATTAACTCAAATTTAATTGCAAAGGGGGATTTGGTGAGTTTCACAAAGAGGTAACAATTAGATTTCATGTAGTGGGGCTAAAGCAATATAAAATAAATGAAAAAGTCAAAGAGCATGGATCATTTAATTTACATGAAACACATTTCTTTCTCATTTGCGGATCTTTGCTTTTTTTTATTTTTATTTTTTATTTTATTGTCTGTGTTGCATATTGCAAGACCAAATGCATATTACAAAATTGCTCAATTGCTAACACCTTAGATATACAGTAGCTCCTTTTTTGGATCGTAGATTGAACGAGATCATCAATCAAACATTAATGACTCTGAGAGGAAATGACTCGGAGCATGTCATTTAGAAATCAATGGTGGAGCTATTGTAGCTTGCCTACAATAAACCCTGCCCAGTGTTGCATTTCCTAACAGTGCATGCGAACCATTAAAAGAGCCTTTTACCACTCACTAGTGCACACATTGTTTCCGGAAAAGTGATCAGCAATAAGGTTTTTTTTCCCCCTGCTGAAATGGAAAGGAGCACCTTAGCTGCCATGAAAAAGCAGGGCAAAACTGTTTCACCACCCACATTCTAAAAGTGGAATGCAGTCTACAGGCTTTTATTAGAGTTAAAAAGGAGGTTATTAGACCGAACAAAAGGGAGATGTTCTAGAAACTCACATCTTCTGAAGGATCTGCCATGTTTTTAAAATAACTTCTTTGCTTGAGCTCAGTGTTGAGACAAATGGTGCAGCAGGCAAACATACAATGTAAAAATTTTAAATATAAAATAAAAACATTTTTAAAGAGGGTCTTAACCAACATAGACGTTGAGAGGGACATGTCCGCCTCAATATTAGATATCATATTAATGGTCGACCAATATGAATTTTTCAATGAGCAATTGTTAAAATTTTACCTTTGATATACCCCTTAATTTATAAGTTAATGTGTTTGTATTTTTGTGTATACAAATGTACAGATAATGAACAGATATATGATTTTCCATGTTTTTTCAAACTGCTACTTGACTGTGAATGTGCAAATTAATACAAAGTCCTGTAGTGATTTATGTACCATAATTTTTTAGATATTGCAATGACACATGCATGCACTGTATATACAATCTGAAAGGTAGACACTTCTAATATTAAAAGTACAATCTATTACAATATTATCTCTTTAATATATAAGGAAACTGTAAGAAAGTAGTATTTTAATAAGTGCATTATTTATAATTACAGCTTAGGTTTGTATATTACTATTGAGTTGGCACTCGTTATTTAGAGTTACATAGGACTTCTACAGAATGTTCCTGTGAAATTTGTAAGACAGCCAAAGGAAGAACAGAAAATAATAATTTATGAGCTTTAATGGGCTATCACAGACCAAATAAAGTTCACCGTCAGGATAAAGCTCTGAGAGCCCATGATTTGTCAAGGCCCCAGTGCCACATCATTTCATCTCCACATCCAGCCATGCTGACCTCAGCACTAACTGTGTTCAGTAAGTACATAGCAAGCCCTTCGCCTCCCATATGGCTGATTTTGATAAAGTTATGTGAGCTGGTCGAATAGAGGTTGAGTTTAGAGGACAGTCCTTCATTTTTCCAATACAGCAATTCATCATGGAGCTGTCAGAGATGAAGGCCCTGTGCTGATTAAGTGAAGGAACAGCGCCTCATGTGTCCCGCCCCATTAATTACATTCTCGCAGGATTTCCAGTCAGAGATAACAACCAGGGGCCCTTCAACCCCGGTCTCATCCTCAGATGCTGATGATGGAGGTTTTAAGCAGTTCCAGTAGAGAGGCAATATCAAAATCTTCATTACGCTGTCAGCTGAGGGTCAACGCTGACATCTTATTTCATTGCTTACACCAAAGCATTGAATAGGCTCCAGCCAGGATGTTGAGAGAAGGGCTTAATGGCTACAAAGCAGCATAATATGGGAGCCATCCTGTAACCATAATGGTAATGCTAGCTATGATCAGCCTTGATCTCATATAATTGCTTTGCTAAATGGCCAAGCTGATTTTTGCTTTAGCTGCACACTTTGAACATTGATTTAAATAGACGTTATGCATCCAGACATTGTAAATCTCATGGATGTATTTGTTGAATGTATGACTTCTTTGTAATGGGAAGTGCCCTTTAACCTTTGGGCTGTTTGACAAGGACAATAATAATATGATGCTACTTCCATTTCATATTTCTAATGTCATGTTAGATCACTTATATACTCTTTAACATCCAGCAATCAGATTCAGTTGCACTCTTGCAGATAGAATGAATTGATGTTGTCCAGTTGCAAAATTCATCTCCATCACATTTAATGTGTTTAGCCTTAAATCTTTTCAGGAAATCATATGGTTATAAAATTAAAAAGCTGTGTATCATAAGTGGTCCACTAGATGGGGCTACAGGATAGCCAGGATTCAGCCACTGCAGAGTTCTCTACATCAGGGGGCTTTAAACTTTTAGGAATAAAGGAAACAATTTTTTTTTCACGAATAAAGACTTATATATACCGTGTATGAAATACTGTGATTTATATATATATATATATATATATATATATATATATATATTAACCCGCTGTTTGAATAATGTTAGATGTATACATGAAACATTTTCAATTCAATCCGATATAGCGATTTTCACAATAAATATCATTCCATAGCACCTTTAATTAAATGTTTTAAGTTCACAAGTGATAATCATATTATACAAAAAAAATATATATGTTTGAAGATTGACTGACTGTGAAAAATTCAAATCTAGTAAATCATTGTGAATCTAACATCTAAATCTAAGTTTTTTATATTTTCATTTGTTTTTATTTAATGTACATTTATAACACTATACTTTTTGTTTTCTTACCTTGGCATTACATTACATAAAACTAGTTAACACTGCTGCATGAGGGTTTTTAATACAAAGGCTGAGGGAGTGAAAGCTAATTTGAATCAATCTCTCAGTATTTTTCCCCTCGTTTGGAAAGTCATAGAAAGACTATGGTGGATTTTTTTATATATATATATTTTTTTTTGCTATTGGGGAAGATGAGATTGCAAAAAATATGTTTATTTATTTTAATAATTTTTTTTGTAGTTTCCATTCACCATTACAACTAGACTTCCGCTTCTGAGAACCCCTGAAATGTGAAAATGGTTCATTCCATAAAAAAGCAACAACAACAATATTAATTATATGTAGCTTTAGTTTATCTAATTTAATAACTTGAATAGTTGAAATTGAATCAGTCATCACTAGTTTGTGATAGCACTGAATGTAGTGACATAGCACAGTAATTATTTTGTAGCTTGTAGTCCTTAGTCAAATATTCCAATAGGTGGCGATGCCAGTTCAAAATATATCTTTTAAATCCTTCTGTATGCAGCTTGAGCGTTTAAAATGGATTGGAATGCAAAACTGAATATTGAATAGGGAATGGCATTTGTATGTATTGTTTTTGTGAAGTATGTGTGTGTGTGTGTGTGCTTAAAGCCAAATTTAGCAGTGATTTACTTCACCGATTTGGCAGCATTCATACTTCTGGCATTTGATGGCACCCTTGTTCTATAAATACATCTAAGACAAGACTCAACACTACACACAAGCTCAGTCTTACTATTAATATACACAAGTTTTTCAGGGCTATAGCTACATTAGGAACGTTGATGGAATTACAATCAGCTCCAGTGACGATTGTCACTAAGCTGAAGATTACTTAAGATATGTTTATACTAAAAACTGATCTTTAAAACATATTCAGAAGTGCTGATAATCATATTTTAATTTAAAATTTTCTCTCTTCAGATTGACCATATCAGCGGAGTGTCCCATGCAGTTGGAGGATTTTCCTATGGATGCTCATGCCTGCCCACTCAAATTTGGCAGCTGTAAGTCTATAGTCTATGTTTTATTCTGAATGAAGAACAATCGCCATTCCCCCCCCAAAAACCCATTGTACATGTTTCAGCAGATTCCAAGAAATCATAAAAGAATCCCTCTGATGAAGTATATAGTCACTACTCAAAATGCAAGATTACATCCATTTTATTAAGTAAATGCATTGAACGATATCTCTAATTTAAATAAACAAGATGCAAGTATAAGATCTATCTAATCTACCACACTTTTTGAAAATTATATAGAAACAGCTTGACAGACTGGTGTTTAAGGTATGTCTGAACACATAGTACTGAGTCTGGTTTAGTCTTATTATCACGTGGCATCCTGTCCAAAGAGCAGGATTAAGATTATCACCTGGTGCTTGCAGAGAGGAGGGTGATTTGAGGACCGGATTAGTAGGAAGGTGTCCTGTCAACACTCCCGCGCTCACGTACACTCTGCACACACACACAAAAGGAAGGCTTTTTGGTGCTAAGAAGCTAGGAATGACCTGAGATGGGCTCAAGTTTCTCTGATGTTCAGGGCATTACAGGATAGGGCTGTGCATGGAGAGCCTTTGGGTTGGGATACAGCAGAAACCAAGACAGACAGTGCTTTTCAGGATCATGCATTTCTGAATATTTGATCAGTTGTATATTTGTAGCTGCACGGTAAAATCCCTCATGACCTGAAGTTCTAAGTTCATGTTTTGAAGACCTCGTATAGGCTTCTGAGAATACGGAGGAGGGTAGTCTGGCCTGTGGGATGATTTGAATGTTTAAACATTTACATTTAAAAAAGATTCACTTGTGCTACAGCACGTCAGCTGATATGTTACATTTGTTTTGTTAGCTGTGTTCCAGGGTTATTATAGTTGAAATAAAATAAACTTAAACTGAAATAAAAATGAAACTTATTTTATTTCAGCTAGTTGCCAAGGCAATAATTCTCATTTTCATTTAGATTAACATGATACTAAAATGGTACTTAAATAACTAAAATGGCAGTAAATTGCAGTAGTTAATAAATACTAAATATAAATATTTTAAAAACACAAACTACTGTAATAAAAATTACAAAAAGAAACAAATTGAATAAAAGTTGAACTAAAAAGTTGAACTTTTTGCATGTGGTAATTAATATTTCGTCCCACTTTATATTAAGTGGCCTTAACTACTATGTACCTACACTCTTAAAAATAAAGGTGCTTCACGATGCCATAGAAGAACCTTTTTGTCTAAATGGTTCCATAAAGAACCTTTAACATCTGAAGAACCTTTCTGTTTCACAAAAGGTTCTTTGTGGCGAAAGAAGGTTCTTCAGATTATAAAAAAGTAAGAAAGAGATGGTTCTTTAAAGAACCTTTGACTGAATGGTTCTTCATGGAACCAAAAATGGTTCTTCTATGGCATCGCTTGAAGAACCTTTTGAAGCACCTTTATTTTTAAGATTGTACATCAAAAAAATAAGTACAATGTACTTATTGGGTTCATATTGTATTGCAAAACACTTTTGCTGCTATTGAGGTGGGATATGGGTAAGGTTAGGGACAAGTTTTGTGGTTTGGGTAGCTTTAAGGGTGGGTTAAGGTGTAAGGGATGGGTCAACAGTGTAATTATAAATGTAGTTACAGAAATTAATTGCAGATGTAATTACATGAAGGCATTTTTAAATTATAAGTACAATGTAAAAACATGTATGTACACAATAAGTGCATTGTACCAAATTATTAATTTAAATGTAAGTACATAGTAGTTAAGGCCACTTAATATAAAGTAGGACCAATATTTCAAATTATCAGTTTTGTATGTGTATATATTAGTCTTGTGAAAGTTGCTCTTGGATTTCAAATGTTAAATAAAACCACATATTGTGCTTATACTGTCCATGAATACATCAAGATTTAACAAAAAATAAATAAAAACTAATAAAATAATCAGCCAGCATAAATTCATGTTTAGTATAATCTGGCCCGTGACCTAAAATGAGTTTGAATCCGTGCTTTTGGGAATCTCATAGGCTTCCCAGTGTGATTGGATGGATTTTTAAATTAGAGCATCAACGTAGTTAGAAGTACAGTATAAAATCTAATCACTCTAGTAAAATTGTAGTAGCCAGTGAGGTTGGACCTGAATCCAAATTGATGTATGCAGACAATCCTTGAAACTAATGTTAAACCAGCCACACTGGATCAATTTAAGATACTCCGCTGTCTAAAAAAAAACATCTTGTGCTCTAAAAACACTCTCCTTTTTTTGTTTGGTATACTGAAAATATTTTAATAACAATAATAACAAGTCTTAGTAGTTACAAGACTTACAAAAGATCTCTTATTGTCAGTTCTGGAGACTGCCTTTAGTGTGGCAGGATTTGTTTTTCTTGCTTTGTTCAGATCTACATTATGGACAATAGCATATCCAACAACATTTAATTGATTTAATTTTTTTCCCTCTCGTTGATCTGTTCATAAATTACCTATTTTACTATAGAAGCAAGAACTACTTAATCCGCTATAAATATTTGATGAAGGTTGAGCACGATCTTCACAAATGAATAGTACGGTGTTAATAAACATGAACTATCCTGCACGGAAATGATTGTCTTTTATTATTTAGTCATTTTGTTTAATTAGTAATTTCTCAGCATTTCTTGTTTTGTTTTTTATTCTACGTTCTACTTAAGATTCAAAACACCCTGTGAGCTATCTCAAATGTCTCAAATGGTATTAATTTTTCATTGTCAGGTGGCAATTGAAAATTTAGCCTTTATCAGGACTCCTACGTACTTACAAACTTAGAGTTCACAGACTTGTTTAACACCATTTCCCTTGCATGAGTTACTCTATATACAGGCAGCAGAGAATGATTTAACTTGTAAATCACACAACAAATGTGTTTACTTGAAGTATTGTGCTCTATTATGTAAAGGGTTATATAAATTCTGTCTGCACTTAGCAGCTTTTGTTTGACTGGTTGGATAACAGTGACAGACGCCTGGTTTTAACTATCATCTCAACCAAAATGCCTTAGAAAGGCAATGCCGTCCGTATAAACGACAGCGGTTGTTTGCGTTATGTTAAAGCCTTTTGTTAAGGAATATTCTGCTCTTCAAATAGACAGACAATCTTTCTTGTGGTTAATCTCCACAGACATAATGTACATCTTCAGCTATGGACTAAGCACATTGAGGTACAAAGCCATTAACTTCATGATTAATGTAAAGTCATCCTGTCATTATCACAAAATAGTCCCTGATGTGAAGCTGAGGGTCTTGTATCACCCTGAGAGGGTTTATGTTGCTGTAAAGATCGGCTGGCTGTACAGTACATTATCCCACTCATTGCATGGCTAGACATGAAATATTGATTTGAGTTGAAATAATTTTATTATGTGAGAAGAGAGAGACTGTGGAGTGTCTAGGAGCTGTCTGACTGTACATTAACCCAGTTATTACATGATTACTTGAATTAAAATGAATAAATATAGATTTAATAATTTGGTAGTTTTTGGTTTAATTATTATATTAGTTTGATGTAGAGACTGTTGAGTGGAAAGCTCTGTAGGTTTTCTAAATGAACGGTCATTTATACAGTCATTATTCAGCAATGTTTGATGCAAAAACAACAACAAAATTAGTAAGTCACTATTTTCTGATATTTTTCTCTCTGTCTTTCACTACATATTCTTCAGTCTGTATATCTTTTTTTTATATCTACTTTTTGCCATGTCCATTAAGTTTTATTAGATGACCAGAATAGTGTATATTTAGTGTATATTACAGCCTTCGGGTTCTCGTGCCAGCAGATTCACCTCAAAAGATTATATAGACCAAAGATTACTGTGGGATGATTCAACCTTTTAAAGGTCCCCAATGGTGGTGATTCATATTTTCGTTCAGATTACTCCAATATATCTCTTCCCAGAGAGTTTTGAGGGAGAAATAAGATAAGGCATAGGTCAGCAATGGAGGATATACCATAGAGGTAGTTCTACAAAATAATGAGTTGAGATACAGGTCAACAGGTATTTAAAGAATAGGCAGTAGACATACAGTAAACAAATATGCATAATCATTCAAACTATGTCTAAACACACACACACACACACACATACAACTTTGCATCTTTAAGAATACTGTGTTTGCTTCTCAACCTGCTTAGCTAATGACTAAAGATGTCACTAGCTGATGTATAGAGTATTAGGTTCACCTTAGGGCAGCCAAGCCTCATAATCTCAGTGTTAAGAAAGACAGGCTTTATAGGGACAGGTTGAAAGGTGTGGGTGTTTGTAAAAAAGGAGGGAGTGCTGCTTTTGTTATTTCTTTGTATAAATGGAGTTTATATTACATATGCTGCCATTTTTGTGGTAAAATCTGGAGAGGAATTCTAAACACTGACTATATTTATTCTAGCTTGTTTATTAGCAAATGTTTGAGAAGGAGATATTTATGCATTTTTTTAATTTTTTTTTAAATGTATTTAAACATGAATTGTTGAATGAACTAATTAAGTGCTACTTAAGTTCTTTAAGTTACTTTACGTTGTTATTGATTTGAAATGCTGAAAGGCATTCAATATTACATTAAAAACAAGAGTGGATTGTAAATGAGATGCACAAGCAAAATGAAAACTCTGACATTAAATATAAAATTGATTTAGACTTGGAATAAAATAAGCTCACACACACACACACACACACACACACACACACACACACTGTGTGGCACTCTCGAGTATAGCCAAACCTGTATATGCGCGCACACATTCTGTCAAGTCAATCCACTCTGAACGATTTCATTTTACTGGAAAGTGTTTCAGTCGTGTGTGAGTAAGAAGGTTATTCTACAGGCTATTTTCTCTTTGGGCTGTGGTGACCCTGTCATAATGAAGAGCTACGTTTGTTTCCCTCAAGTCTTCACCTTTGACCTATGAGAAATATTTTGTCCACTGTTAGCTAGACCTTGTCACTTCCTTTGGTTTATCAAATGCTCTTTCCTTAATGTCTTACAGACTACAGTATGTCAAAAAAAGTAAGAATAACATCTCCCACAGTGGTCTGGGTATAATATAAACACACAAAATCTATATTTTCCTCATGCACATGTTGTTCATTACTGTACCTTTATAATTATACCATAATTTCCACTTCAAACACTGTCCTTAGGAGAACTGATATCTAACCCTTAAAAATTAGTTTCAGGTTTTGTTCAGGGTTCTCAAAAAGTCTGAAATGTCACACACAGTCGGTAAAGGTTCATACCATAAATCCACAATAATGATGACAGCAGTAATGTTTTGTGCGTCAGAAAGGGAGATAACACAGAATACAAACTTGATATCAGCTCAGAGATACTTGATTTTTCAATGCTTAGGAAAATACAGGAATTATCACTATAGCAAAAAACAAAAAAAACACAAAAAAATACCAGAGGAAGATGTTTTACAATTAAACATTTAGAGAGATTGATTCCTTTCTATAAAAACATTGGGCCTTTTTTATGAAACACAGCATTCTTGTGTAAATTGTATTTAAACCCATTTGTGTGTAAATCTACCTATTGATTT
This sequence comes from Sinocyclocheilus grahami, assembly GCF_001515645.1. NCBI lineage: Eukaryota > Metazoa > Chordata > Actinopteri > Cypriniformes > Cyprinidae > Sinocyclocheilus > Sinocyclocheilus grahami. Next base: position 2,117,215 of record NW_015505226.1, read on the forward strand.
AAATGCAAAAAAATTATAAATATTAAACAATTCTGTGCATGTTTCATGAATAAAACCCACTGTGAGTTGTTTATAGAACTTTCTACAGTTAACAATAAAATACAGTACATTTGTCCCATAAGTGTTGCATAACAAAGTGTTGTATAAAATGCTGTAGTTAAAAATAGAAATTTATAGGACTTGCCAGCATTTTGAACTAACTACCTAACTATGCTCTCTCTCCCAGCACTCAGTATTACCTTTACAATCTCATTTGGCTGGTGCCCTATAGAGTCTTAACAGGTAATGTGTGGACTTGCCCTCAAGTGGACTATCCATTCTGAGAAGTGTCTTTGAGAATGGCCTAGAAGCTACTTGCCTATGATGCCTTACATAATACCTTATATTATTACAGCATTTCAACATGCAAAATACTTTTCTGTGACCATCCAAGGCAATTTGGCACAGTTTTTTTGGTAAAAGTACATCATTATCTGTAGGGGTACCCAAGACGCAGATGAGAGCTTTCACTATAACTGAACTGTGTTTGAATGCTTCCTAAAAGTGGATAGCGAGTTTGATTTTCCTAGTCAGGGGAAGAATAAAGAAAGGAGTGGGGGTGGTGAGACTGACAATTTGTAAATTGTGAATTAGTTTGCAGGAATTTGCTAGGGGTATCTAAGGCTACGTGCGTCTGTGTGTGTAGATTGTTGGCAGAATAATCCCTCAGTCTAGATGGTCGAAGTCAATCTTAATTGTGATGGAGATATGTGGAGTGAGAGTGGCAGGATTAATGTTTTGCTTCAAGATTGAAGATGGTGGGAGGGGGCGAAAGGGAAAAAAATGGAGTGTTAAGAAACTGTAAAGCTGCAGCTATTTTATGTGAAACTAGCGTCTACTGAAAATTTTGTTTCACATTGTGTTGAATATGAGTTGATTACAGTTTGCAAAATAAACTAACGAAAATACATAAATATGCAATAAAAATAATTATAGTGAATTATAAAATAAAATGCAAATTGAAAAAAAGAGAAGGTTTTGTGGATCAGTGTTTTAAAAGGAGTGGCCGTTTTTTTTAATTTTTTTTAGATCTCTTGCTTTTTTGCAGGATAACTATACAGAGGTTACACTTTTTTAACATATGCAAAGACTTGCAATCTCTTCAGGTCGTGTCACTTTATTGAGGTGTTCCTCTAGCTGTCTTTAACTGAGGTGCAGGTGTCTATGAAAATCAATTTTTTTAACCCTCATGGTCTGATCCTATTTTTCAACACAGTTGCAGATGATTAAATGTATTACCCTAGCTCTACACTTGGCAGAGTCAGAAAAACATGCTCCCTGTTAATAAAGGAAGCTGATATTTCCCCATGATTGACAGGTGTAGACACTGTACCTCCTAAATCTGAGTAATGAAAGTTGCCTGCATGTAAATCGCAATGCAATCAACTGACAATGACTGTACAATCAAGAGTGGGTTACACTTATGCAACCTTATTCAAAGACGGGACTAAACAGATTACATTTAATTTGAACTAATCTTCCAGGTACTCGCAAAGTCTGGTTAATAACGGTTATCATTGCATAATAAGTGTAAACTACTGTGTGCTTTTCCAGATGCCTACCCTATCTCAGAAGTGGTGTATAAATGGACTAAAGGCCCTGGCATGTCTGTGGTAGTGGCAGAGGAAGGGTCACGTCTCAACCAATACCATCTGATTGGCCACACTGTTGGTACAGAAGATATCAGCACAAGTAGAGGTAAATCACTTTCTCTGACCTAATCCCATTCATTTCAGTGAGTGTCAGTCAGTCACTTTGTGTAAGATCTGTGATTCAACTTTACAGTTAGGACCAGGGTCCAAAACGTTTTGTAGTACCGGCCTAAATTGAGAAAATGTAATGCCCATAAATAATACTTACTGGCCATGGAGCTGTATTTTGTATTATTATTTTATTTTGTATTCTGTATTTTTGTAGCATATTATTATTGGTTTTATATACAACCAATTTTTTTATTGATAATCTATCTATATCTATATATATATATATATATATATATATATATAAGAATTTGTTAAATCTGATATATAAAACAATATTAACAAAAATAATAAAATGTTAAATATATATAAATATATAAAATTACAGTTGGATTGTTTATCTTAAAGTTTCATTTTAATTATGAATTACGTTCCTTATTGAAGTTGCCATCACGGATGTTTTATTTTCTTGCTAGTAAATCATATTTATTCTTTCACAGTTCATCTCTAACCTGTTGCATCTAATGCATCATTTTCAGGAACAGGATGTGTTACATCGCACCATTTCAGTTTCATTTTCTTACACAATGTGACATCTTTTCTCTTAAATAAAGCGATAGCCCTTCTGTGATTATAGCTTTTTCAAATCAAGGATTTCAGTACACCTCCCACTCGTGGCCAGCTGTCTCTAGGACCAGCAAGAGTACATGAAGAGATGAAGATGAGAGAGAGGGAGGGGAGAAAACAACACTTATCCTGAGCCACTGGGTCTGGAGGGTTAATCCTTGTGCTTCCCCATCAGTTGTGCTTTTACCATGTGACGTCGGTCAGCCACCATTGGCTCAAGCCGGAATGAGACACATGGGAGACGAGCAAGGGGGAGAAGGGGGCCTAGGTGGCATCTGTCAATTCGGTTATGTAAAGATGACTGGTAATACACTCATATCATTTCTGCCTCTAGCTTTGAAATCATGTGTGGGGGGTGGGGTTGGGGGCTTGCCCTTGTTCTGCCTTTATGGATGTACATATATGGATAACCGTGCTGAGCTGGCATACACTCATATTCAATAAGACATTATCATGCTCTGATCATGAGCTAGGCAGATATTATCAACTACGCTGACCACGTGATGTTTTAAACCCTGCTGAGCCATCTCTTTTTCTCACTGCCATTGATTTACACATCAAAGTTCAACTGCTGTCATCAGGTGGCTAGAAACACTTAGAAACAAGCATGGTATTTCTTTCTTGGCAGGACTTTATAACCTGTCTTCCGATTTTTGCCCTGGCTGACTTGCAGGACAAAGGTCAGCTGGTCATCACTGCTTCTAATCTGAGGCAAACCTCTTTACAGAGTTAAAAATAGATCCACCAGGACTTCATATCATGAGTGCAGGGTCATTAGCTCAACTTAGAAAATCCAGTGGAGAAGAAAGAAAGGGGGGAAAAAGACCTTCTAGAGTCTGCCAAACAGAGGGTAAAATTATCTTCAGTGGAAATGTCAACATTCAATCACTTGGCCCACACTGTAAAGACATCCAGATAACCTGTCACCTTTTATTAATAAGAACTCCCATCCAGAAAATAGCACCTGCCCTTCCCAACTGTTTCAAATTGATTTAGAAGCTGACCCCCCTCAGGTGCTCATCCGTTTCTGTCGACATTCAATGCTGTGTTATTTTTCTTTGAGTGTAAAAAAAACAGACCACTCACCAGTTGACCAGCATGGCAGCGTTGTTCTCTGCTATGAATGGGAGTTCTCCATAAACACTCCAAAAGCTAAGCAGTAAAATCCACCACAGTCGCATGTTTGCTGCTCTCAGAAGAGTCCCACCCTGCAGGGCACATCCAAGGTGGAATATCTGAAATGGGGCACTGCCAGTTGTGCTTTCTTCCCGGTCATTGAAATAAATGGCCGAGTGAGACGAAGGGGATGCGACGAACCCCTCGTGACGAGGACATCTTTGCCCCAGGGCCCTCACGACATTCAAACTTTTCCTTGACTACCAAGGCTCAGCAGCTTATCATCATCCTCTTCATCTGATCCACTTGATCTCTCCCCTCTGATCCTGACTAGATTTTGCAATTTTGCTCTGCTTTTACCCCCTTTTTTGTTCCCTCACTCTCTCTCTGCAAGCCGTGAAAAAGTATATCCTAAACATGGATGACCTGGCCTGACAGAATGGATGGAACTATTGAAAGTGCGAGAGACAGAAGAGTGTGTGTGTGTGTGTGTGTGTGTGTATGTGTGAGAGAAAGAGAGAGAGAGAGAAGCCTGCAGGATGCAGATTGTGACGAGGGATTAGTGGGACACAAAAATCCGATTTTGCCAGGAGAAAGCAGCAGTCATCAGTGGATTTTCTATAGTTTATCAGACTGTGTGGCTCAAAAATATTTTTTTAAAAGCTTCAAATTCAATCTTCGTTTGGTTAACAGGATATATAATGTTTTTTTCACTCTGTATTCTCTTTTCTATTCCAGTTAATGATTGATGTCATGTTCCAGTGCACAGTGTGGCAGCTCTTAAACACATCATATATGTCACTTTTGTTTAGATGATTCAATCTGTTCCATTCTGATGATTTATGCAGTTTTTATTTCTTCAAAGTCATTTAAGTTTTACTCTTTCACTAAAACAACATCAAATCATCTTTGTGGTTAGACATTACAGTAACTGTCCACTATTTGGTGCTAATGAGACCACAAACTAGGAAGTCAAAGTGTTTCCCTTTACTCTGAAAGAATAGTGACAGTACTGTTGGAAAATTCCATAATCACATCACTTCACATTTGTCTTGATTTGTCTCATATTACTATGTCTCTGTCTTCCCGTGACTTGTTTCTCACCACCTCTCTCTCTCTCTCTCTCTCTCTCTCTCTCTCTTTTTCTCATTTTCTCTTTAAACCTCTCAGCTGGTTTGCACTTATCCCACAAGAGTTTAATCACACTCTATCCCTCCCTCTCTTAGTCCATTTGTTTCTTCTCTTACTTATTTTTCTATCACTGTTTTCTATTCTCATCCTTTCTCTCATTTCATTCTTCTTCTGTTTCATTGTTCCCCCTGCAGGTCAATACACAGTCATGATGGCCCATTTCTACCTGAAGAGGAAGATTGGTTACTTTGTGATTCAGACCTACATGCCCTGCTTCATGACTGTTATTCTGTCCCAAGTCTCATTCTGGCTCAACCGGGAATCTGTCCCTGCCAGGACTGTCTTTGGTTAGTGCATTCTTTCTTTCTTTTCCTTTTTTTTTGGTAATTCGCGTTTTACACACACACACACACACACACACACACACACACACACACGTCTGGTTTACTATACTTGTGGGGACTCTCCATAGGCGTAATGGTTTTATACTGTACAAACCGTATATTCTATCGCCCTACACCAACCCTAGACCTAAACCTACCCCTCACAGAAAACTTTCTGCATTTTTACATTCACAAAAAACTCATTCTGTATGATTTATTCGCTTTTTTCCTCATTGGGACCTCAATTTAAGTCCCCACGGTGACACAAGTCCCCATGAGTCAGTGTGTATTCACACACACACACACACACACAGACAGACAGACAGACACACACACACACACACACACACACACACACAAATAGCTGTTTAAATCTACATGAATGGGTCACCACCTCATGAATGCTGTCATTAACATTTTTTGTTTTGTTTTAATTTTTGTAACCTTATTACTTCAGTGATTTTGTTAACAATACTGTAGCAACATTGTTTAGCATGGCCCTGTTAGCTCCTGCTGGTTAATGTCATAGCTACACCATTCAGAGTTTTATTTATATAATTTTATAATACTTATTATTATTACTTTGAATTAGCATTTATTTTGATATTTTCAATTTTGATTTTATTTTTTTGTATTTAGTATTTTTTTTAAATCTATAGCTTTAATTTTGTTTCAGTTTTCGTAATTTTACTACTACAGCTTTATTTCAGTTATAGTTGGCGTTGGCAAGGGAACATTTCTAATTCTCAATTAAGTTTTTTAAATGAAAGCATTTTATCTAATATTTATATTTTATTATATTTCAGCTTTATTAAAATTGCCAAAAACAATTTCAGTAGTTTTAGTTAGGATTAACAACACTGTTTAGCATGGCTCCATTAGCCTCTTCTGGTTAATACCATAACTATATCATGCTAATGCTAATAGCATTCTCCAGTTATTATAGACTGCTTAGACAAAAAAGAAAACCTTGCTTGCACCTTTAAAAACTCATCAGCATCAGATATTTACTCAACATCAGATTTTATATAACTATATTCTGTTTTCACTCACCTAGCATGTATGGATTCTTATCTGTTGCTCCTTTCGGTCTGTCACTTAATGTTTTGCTTTGTACATCGATAATTCTTATCAAAATGGAAATCAGAATTGACTGATGCAATCAGAAGGAATTAAGAGCTAATCCACTCGGATGACTGTTTTTGAATTCACACCGCCATTCCTATTCAGTTCTGGGGCCTTGCATTGTATCTTGGCAATAATCAGCAAAGCGAGCAGACAGTCCACAAGGAATATGAGCCCACGCAAACAACATCTCTATGACTGGCCAATAAAGGCTACATCAAAACATAATGCTTTTTCACGCACATAAATATACAAATATCCATGAACGGAGGCTCAAAGACTCACTTGCTGATATCACACATGTGACAGCGTTTTATTTGCATAGCCCGAGGCTGAGAAATCCCGGAGCCGTATATGCCTAAAGGACTGTAGTACCATACTTATTTATGTCTAAAAGTCTCTGTGACCGCTGCCTGGGGCTATCTGACCTCCCTCTGACAGGGACAGCACACCTCCACTCCTTAGATGCTTATCGAGAACTATTCTCAGAGGCTTTGCATAAAGAATTATAACGATACTGTCATTCTAAGGGCATGTTAGATATATATATAAACAGTTATATCTGAACTGCAGTGCTGCTGTGTTTGACCCTTCATTGTTACCGTCTATAAAGTTTTTTCTTTGATAGAAACTAGACTGCATTTCTGGGAATGAAAGGATCTTAATGTCATTATTCCCAGCTGGTATGCTTTGTTTTGTTGTTAAGATGAGTTTATGATTCATGAACCAATATTTTATTCATGCAAAGCATTTTAAATATTAAAATAATTATTTTGGATGAAAGACGAATTTCCCTGCTCACTGGTAGCAGCATTCACAAAATGACTGTGCTGCTACTGAACATTTTTTGATGGATTGTTGTGATTGTTCATTATATGCCTGTATATTTTGCAGATGAAATTATGGTGTAACTCTTATACGTTTTAAAGAAATGTATTTTGTTAATTAGGCGTGTTGTTTGATTTATGGGGTCTTAAGGTATTAAGATAAGAAAAGATATTTTTCGCTCACAAGGCTGCATTTATTTGATCAAAAATAAAAAAATGTGACAACAGTAAGTATTATAATTTAAAATAACTGTTTTATTTTAACATACTGTATATTAAAAAGTAATTTATTCTTGTGATGGCAAAGCTGAATTTTCAACAGTTATTACTTCAGTCTTCAGTCAGTGTCACATAATCCTTCAGAAATCATTTATAATATGCTGATTTGGTGCTAAATTATTATCTTTTTTTTTAATTTGTGCTCAATTATTAATAATGGTTCTTATCATCAGTGTTGTTTTTGCTGCTTTACATTTTTGTGGAAACCATGATACATTTTTTAAAGGATTGTTTGATGAATAGAAAGTTCAAAATAACAGCATTTATTCAAAATAGAAAACTTTTGTTACATTATAAATGTCTTAACTGTCACTTTATAAAAGTAAATTAAATGTGTTTATGCTGAATAAACGTATAGACTGGAGTAATTGCTGCTGAAAATTCAGCTTTGCCATCACATGAATAGGTTAAAATAGAAAGTTATTTTAAATTGTAAAAATATTTCACAATATTACAGTTTTTACTGTATTTCTGATCAAATAAATGCAGCCTTGTTGAGCACAAGAGACTTTGTTATTAAAAACTCTGAATCATTCCGAACTTTTGACCGGTAGTGTATTTATTTATTTATTTATTTTGCTTTAGAGATCTTATAATATTTTAAATATCTATGTGTTTGATCCTCCACAGGTGTGACCACAGTGTTGACCATGACCACCCTCAGCATCAGTGCCCGCAACTCTCTTCCTAAAGTAGCATATGCCACTGCAATGGATTGGTTCATCGCTGTTTGCTATGCCTTTGTGTTCTCTGCGCTTATCGAGTTTGCCACAGTCAACTACTTCACAAAACGCAGCTGGGCATGGGATGGAAAGAAGGCCTTGGAGGCTCAGCAGCCTAAGGTAAGTTTAGTATGTTTTCATGCGTTTGCGCATATGTGATGTTCAACTCTTAGAAAACCTCAGAAAGAGGCTTTGTTGAGTGAAGTTGCATAACATGACAGTTCTGTTTGACGCGAAGGTTACAATACATTGCGGTTATATAATATGCTTTTTCTAATTGTTTTGAGACACCGGAACAGCTTGAGAGTGCTCAGTCACAACATTTCAGATGGTGACACTAACTTAAATGTCAACTGCTTTAGATTAGATGAGCTGTATTTGTGTTAGCTGTTGATGGATGTCACATTTTGAAATTCTACAGGATGAATATTTAGCCTTTACCCAGAATGCCCTTCAGACCAGCCACTTCATTGAGATTTCTGAGAGCTGCTTGGTTGATGAACATGTAAATGCCAGGTTTCTGCTTATGCAAGATCCATTTTCACCCAGGTGGTAATTTTTCATTCGCAGTGGACAAACAGAATTCAAAGAGCTGTCAATGTCACTGTGGTGAGTTTGTTAGTAAAGACTCTACAGTCAGACCTCTGAAGGTCAGATCTGGACCTCCAGCACAGCTTTCTTAAATGTCACCCTTTTTTTTATCAAACACCAACTTATTCCACCTCTCCTGCTAAGTAGTCTTTCTAAAACCTTGAGCTCATGCTGTGGGGTCCTTCTTTAAAAAAGAGCAGGAAGTGACGTATACAAAATACTGTTCAATATTGGGGTTGGTACAATTTTTTTTTAATGTTTTTGAATGACGTCTCTTTTGCTCACTAAGAAAAATACAGTAAAAACAGTAATACTGTGAAAAATGATTACAATTTAAAATAACAGTTTTCTATATGAATATACTTTAAAATGTAATTTATTCCAGTCTTCAGTGTCGTGATCTTTTAGAAATTCTAATTCTTAATAAAAATTCTAATATTTCAGAATTATTTAATTAGTTGAAAGTTAAAAATAAAAATGTGCATATGTGTGTGTATCTTCAAAAAATATCCATACCACTCATGCGCTAATTTGCATGTGTTTTAAATTTTCTTTACAGCAATTACGCAAATTATTCAATGATAATCGTACTTTTCAATGATTTTCAATTGAAATCGGGAACTCTATTCCAAATATGATCTTTCCGGGTATTGTGAATCGGATCAAACGGTTCACGACTCGTTTGCAAATCACACATCTCTATGACTCTCATGAACTTAAATTTGGGTGTTTCTCACTCCTTTCTAATAAGTCAAGACTTGTAATACAGTGCATAAACTTGTATGGACTATCTTAATGATGCGTTTGCACCCCCTTTTAGACTTGAAAGCTCTATTCTTTTAAGCAAAGATGAATTGTGGAAAAATTAGGTGGCTAGAAGCAACTCAGAACCTTTTGTCTGCCACCCCCACAAGCTGGCATGGTGACAGATTACCTCTGCCCACCTGAAAGTACTGGAACATAAAAGCAATAAAGCAGGATTTTTAGAGTTATAACTGCTGCTTATGTTCTTTTTGACCTAAAGTAATTGTACTGATTGTGGACAAAAATCCTTGAAAGGATTATAACTTTTATAGATGAACAGCGTAGATGATGTGTAATTGTGATTAACTAAATGACATTTCACTTGGAAAAGTGCCTCAAAGTCACTTGCACATACCCTTGATTGAGTCAAGTTCAATCCACTCTGTCTGAACCGCAGTCTCGACCGCTCCAGTATTATACTGTGGCTTTATTAATTAATCTCTTCTGCTGGCCCTGCAGAGGCCAATGTTTAATTTTCAGACTCAGATCTCTGTTAACCATGACTGTATTTCACCTTTAATTAGAAGGTTACGACCTTCAAACTGGTTCATTATCTGGCCTCTCTGGGCAGAGAGTTGGCAACTTTGTTCTTACATTGACAATATTGTTTAAAATCTGACTATAACAATGTCTTCTGCTTTCTCAACCACAGAAAAAAGACCCACTGGCACTCTCCAAAAAGCCAAACAATGCCTGTTTGTCTGGAGTTAACTTCACGAAGGATGCAGCTATCTCAACCATCTCCAACAGCACCACTGTCCAGTTGAAGAGCGCTGAGACCAAGCCTGCAATGGACCCCAAAAAGACTTACAACAGCGTCAGCAAAATTGACAAGATGTCTCGGATAGTGTTCCCGGTCCTCTTTGGGACTTTCAACTTGGTCTACTGGGCCACATATCTCAACAGGGAACCGGTCATTACTGGAGCCGATTAGCCCCTGCTAAGCCCCCTATGCCACTGCGACATTCCCTTCACAACCTCTTTTTCTTCTCCACTTCAATACTCGACGACAAGCTGACCTTGCAAAAAACGATGACGAGCACTTATTTACTGCACCTCTCACTTTGCTATTCTATAAGAGGAGTGCTCCTGTTGAATTTTCCTCCTGATATCATAAATTGCATGATAGATTCAAAGCTCTATGGGAATATAATTGCCATATCTGCCTTGACTTCCTACTTTATATTTCTCTGGTTTCCACTGGTTATTGCATTCATCTTACAATGAATTGAGAGCCACAGAAGCTACCATTTCAGTCATGAAAATTTTCCAAGGGATGTTAACAAAAATTAATGCATTTGGCATCAACATTATCACAGTATAAAAAAAAACATATATTGAAAAGAAGTACAGCAAGGCCAAATGCTATGCAAAAACCATTTTCTACTATGTTGAAATGGGTAATTGCTTATAATGAAACCCTTGCTTTGTATTAATGCATTTCAGCCTTCTCTTCTTTTTTATTAGCTTTAGCATCAATGGTGTAAGGCAGACAGATGCTATGCTAAGTTTTTAGCCATGCTAAAAATGTTGCCTTCAGAGGGATTACTTCATACGAGTGCTCGGGAATGTCCCACAATTACTGATTTCACTTTCGTTTGTCATTTTTTTCTAAGCTTTTTTGAAGTAGCTAAATAGAATTGTGCACCTTAGGCAGCTTTTCACACTTTAGACCAAGATATCCTGCAATGTGAACAAGGTTGGGTTGCAGCGAATCATTTGTACATAGCTTGTGTATGCTTTGTTTTAGCGTAGATGCGGCTTAACATTAGTGAGGAAGAGCTGAAAATGGTTCTGGTTCACTAATCTAATGTGCAGCCAAAGCGACATGAATGATGATGAAAACGCAGATTGTATCGTGAAATATTGTAGGCTTTGACAGAATGTGGCATTTCTTTACAGTTAATAGTTTTCACATTGGCTTTTCATGCTGTTTATGCGATAGCCATTTTCTTATTTTTTGTCTGTGTTGTAAATTGGCCAGTGGGTTTTCGAGGTTGGAATGAGTCAGCAACAGCCTTAAACGTTGACACCTAGTGATATTTTCTTTGCGCTACCATGTAGACTAATGTGAAAGGATCAGGTAAACAGGTCTGAAAACAAAATAAAAGAAACATTCACATTTAATAATTCAAACATTCAGATTCTAAAGACAGGAAAAGGGAGAGAATGAAGGCCAACTGTACAGTAGAAAGGTAGAACCTGCTGTTGTCAGACATGTTCAAATTGGATCTGGTTGGAACTGAAATGTCACACCATAATGCCATCTCTTCAACCAAAACGCATGGCTACTTATTTGGGGAATGACATGGAAGAGCGAACAATGACCTTGATAGTCCAAAAGTGCGACTCAGAAAGATTCAGTTTTTATCCTGTAATCATTCTATTCTGAACTTGTTATGTGAAAGTGAGATGGCACAAAAACTAAGTGACCCTACAGATGATGTGTAGCTCATTAAGAGGCCAACTACAAGAGCCATTAAGCTCCTCTGTACACTACTCAGGCCTATAGGAGAATGAATCATTAAAAGAGTTCAAGTGAGTCAGTAATGTGCCCTTTTACAACAATGGATGTACAGCTGTTTCTCAAAGCATACATGTCTGAAGCAATAAATTCTGCCTGATATGTTTCTTGACCAAGTTCTGATTACTTCTGTTTGAGTTGCTCAAAAGACATTGCTTAATTGCAAATCTTTAGACCTGGCCTAGAATGTTAGTTACATTTAAAACCAGTCACATTTACACACAGATGAGCTCATTTAAAGGAAAGAGTATCAACAAGGACTTTATTTACATCAAAAATAGTATGCAGTTTGTTTGCTTTGGTTAATGCTGGACTATCTGCCACGAGATTGCAGGGGTTTATGTTTATTGGGTTCATGGTTGCTCTTCACAGGCTCATGGCAATAAGACATGCACAGGAAGCTTAGATATTGTCTTAATGAAATGGTTGCTGCAGAAGCCACTGTAAATGGAAGAAGGATTCTTCCTGGGATTACTTCTGGGATTATACAAAACATACACGCATGCAAGCAAACAAACACACATGCACACATCAAGACCAGAGTTCCTGGAGCAGGGAGGATATGGAATGTTTCCTCTGGTCCTGTGTGCTGGCAACATCTGGCCCACATCTGTTTGTAAAGGATTTGGCTTTTCTTACCAGTGCTCCTATACATGTCGTTGAATTAAACTAGCACCAGTGTGACCAAGTAACTGTAATTTTGCATTATGTGTGTGATATTATACACTAGCATATTACTGGAGACTGGCAGCTGTGTTCAGTGTGTGACAGAATATACAAATGAAATGTTTGTGTATTCTGTGCATTTACATATTTGTCACCGTTCTTAATTATGCTTTATGAATGTTAAAGTATGTTGTTATTTTGTTTCGGTCACACTGAGATTTATTTGACATGCCATGCTCTTGTTGTGGGTTTAGAGAAAGACTTTACTTCTTTTTAAATACATGTAAGGCAAGTGTAAACCTCTCTAATATACTAAACTTATCTCTCACACAATAATGCACAGCATGCCAATGGACCTTAAACCTTTAATCCCCTGAGTAGTGGAGTGAGCTTGGAATCGTACTCATGGTGCCGGACCGGAATTCCGCTAGTGTACAGTTGAGAAGCTTTCACTCAGATATGTCATTAGAGACTTATGTTTGTATCATGAAGAGATACCCAGTTCTTTTCATTGTGTTATTAAGAAAAACCAAAAGATTGCATCTCTTAAAGCTGAAAATGTCAGTTTTAATTATCAAAAGGGTTTGTCACTATTTTAATTTAATCTGTTGTGCAAAGATGGTTTGCACATAGAAAGTGTCAGATAATGTATTGATCACTCATAATTTAAACATATAGATGTCAGAATTGACAATGCTTTAAAAGCATAGTATTCAAAACTCTTGTACACTGTAATATTTTCATCATTATTATCATAATGTCTTTTTTCCATCCATTTAACCCCCAATCATTTCTTCTGCTTGATTTTATTCATTTTACTTTTGAGGTTTGTGTGTGTGTGTGTGTGTGTGTGTTTCAACTTGATTTGCTTAAATTCAATGTGCTCTTAAAAATGCGGGGATTTTTTTTTCACTGGAAGGTTTGGCACCACTTTGATTGTACATCAAAAATTATGTTTTTAATTTTAGTGAGTTAAAATGTTTGACAGTGCCGGCATTTTTCTTGTCACATCCTTTACCCTGTGGTTAACTGCACAGCACTCCTGTTTGTTCTTTCACTGTATGTAGTTTAGTATGTGCTGTGATTTACTCTCTATTGCACGTCCTATCTGCATTTCTGTAATCAGCCACAAGAGGATAGTCTATCATGCATTTGAACTGGCCGAGTTCATGCTCTCACAAAAAGGGAGACACCATACTGTCATAAGAACTTGAAAACAAAGCGAAATGGGTCGACGAGTAGTTTTATGTGTTATTAAAAATGAAGCGCGTTATTAAATGTTAAAATACTTTATCATACTATTCAAAGACATATAAGTAAGCAATTTCAGGCGATTTTCTCTGATAAATGTAACCACTATGCTGCTATGTGGTGTTATCAAACATTCGCTCCCGATAGAACCAAAACCGTGCGTTTGTGGTGGAACTCTCTGTTTGGCTGGCCAATGGCAGACGGAGGAGTGCACGGGGAAACCTGTTTGAAACAATCGCCATTTTATAAATTACGTTGGGTAATGCTTGTCGCAAAACATACACTTCGACTTTAATTGAACTCATAAACCAATTTATTATTATATTTAAATTTGATCCAAAATGACAAAGGACTATAACATAACCAAAAGTAGATTTGCCTTTGGCGTGTTTATAGTACCACAGACATTGAACCTTCTAGAGCAGGGGTGTCAAACTCAATTCCTGAAGGGCCGGAGCCCTGCAGAGTTTAGATTCAACCCTACTTAAACACACCTGATCCAACTAATCAAGTCCTTCAGGCTTATTTGAAAACTACATTTGTGTTGGAGCAGGATTGGAACAAAACTCTGCAGGGCTCCGGCCCTCCAGGAATTGAGTTTGCCACCCCTGTTCTAGAGAGAAGTTAGAGGAAAAAAATCTCACAACACGCAGAGCAAAGCTAGAGAGAAAGGGGCTTGTGTTTTTTTCCAAAGTGCGTAGGCGACTGGGAGCTGCCTGTGGTGATAAATGTCGGCGCTGTCTCTCAAATATTGTACTGCATATGTGCACCTGCTCACATTCAAACATAACAATGCGAGGACAACTTATGGATAGAAGCTTAAATTAGCAGCAGTGATTATGTATATCCGACTCGGATAGTTAAAAGAAATAATGACGAATGCCATTCCACTGTACGGCAAATGGCAAAATGTATTTGTTAGGCTACTATATTTATGCTAGAAACATCGGGATGTATATAGTCTGATTCATTGAATAATACCCTGTAATAATTAAATCGACTCCAAATTGGTTGATGACATTTTCTTCCCCCTCATCTTGCTCTATTATCGGGTTAATCGCACTGCGATCAATGCCCGTGCACAGTAATTACAGCAATTACGCGCAGATTTCCATTTCGAACACAGTCCGCGCGGTAATCATTTACCTAGCTGATAGCGACACTGTAAACAGCCGCTTCATAATGTCTCTCCTCGAAGCATTCTGACGTTTTTTATGTTCTGAAATACCAGATGTACCCGAAGAAGATCTCAAGTTCCGTCTGGGAAGGCAGACTTTGTGTTTTTTATGTCGTAATTTGCGGAAACTAACGGATGCGTTAGAGGTTTGAAGGTGTCCACTTTGGAAGTTTGCGCTCTGCCTGTGAACGTCAGTATGTGTATCCGGTGGTGCAATCGAAAGCAGCGCAACTTCAAGGAGCAGGAGGGGCTCTGCTATTATTTGATCCCGCTAATTGTCAATGTAAGTGAACTTTAAGCACCGGACACTAGCCGAGGAGATCTCACTGTTCCCGTTGGACTATAACATCGACTACTCGCCACTGTTGTAATTGAGCCTGGAAGAAAAGGCTGCAGCTGTTTCACTTTTTTTTCCTTCTTAGAAGAGTCTCCGTGCTGTGTGCCACATTCAATACGGAGTCAATCTCACCTAAAACATGTCCACCAAATTGTTCCTCTACTTCTTTCTTCTGTCAGTGTTTTGTGTATGGTAAGTGACGATGCTACCCTCTTTGTCTTGACAGCAATTATTTGTTCATAAGAATAATTCTTATGCATAGTCTAGCCTGATGCCACATAATAGGCTATATCACCAGTCTGGCGATGAAGATGTGATGTACGCACCTTTAAGAACAGGTCTTTTGATTTCTGCTGTTTAAGAAGTTAGAAGACTTTCTGTATCGTTATTTCAATCGTTGCATAAGGAGGTTTTTTTTTTCTCTCGGTTTTTTTTGGCGCAGCGCTTTCGTAAAAGTCTTCGATCTCTTGTCATGTCTTCAAACGGCATCTCTGTGGGTGTAATCTGCGTGATTTGTGTTTGTCTGGGTTTTCTGATAACGTTACAAATCACGCTTTTAAATTGATCTTAACTGATGTTTTACCGTATTTCACGGTAGAGATAACGCATGTGTGCGTCGTTACAGGAGCGGTCAGTTCCAATGGTGCTGAAATAATATGTCCGAAAGTTTGTCTTCCTAAAACCAGAAAACAGGGTGAAAATGCTGACAAAACGTGGAAATCGCATGCTATTTTGTCGAGGTGCTTAAAGTTGTTAAACAGTTCTGAACTGAACAGCTTGTGATTGATGATTGTTGTGATAATTTTTTTTAAGACACGCGCGCGCACACACACACACACACACACACACAAATTAATTAATTAATGTGTGTGTCTGTATGTATAGATGAATGAATGTATCATGCAGTTTGTGACTCTTTTATGGAAGACAAGACTACAAACAAGACAACTGGATCATATATGAACCCTGCCCTTGTTGAAGGAAGAGAGAGTCTAGCACAGTCTTAAATATAATTTGTTGACATATCTGCATGTAACAGACTTATGTGTGATCATAGGCTAATTTATGAATGCTTTTACATGCTACTTGGATAATGATGCTTTTGGCAAACATGCCATAGAGAATAAATACAACTTGTTGTACTTGTGTGTAAAGTTCTGTTTGGTACTTTAAGAAACCCAGCCTTTAACTGGCATTTTTATGTGAGTGCAATTGTGAAATAGTTTCTACCTTCATATTGGTTTAATTGTCTGATTGCTAATTGGTCCTCCCATGCTCTCAAAAAACTAGCAGGTTATAAAATGGGGACTAATAACCTTAAGCTATTCCAGGTTGCTGTAACTCTTTAATTCTGACATAAATGTATTAATTTCAGTTGTTTAACCAATTGCAGTTGTTGTTCAAAACAATTGATTAATGAAGTGTCTTTACACAAGTTGAAACATAGAAAAAGACCTCTGTGGTGACCTGTTGAATACATTTTCTTTTATTTCTTCAGTTCTCAAACAGTCGCTTCTGAGGATGATGAGTACGATGATGTTACTGTGAATCAAATGTTGGCCCCCAAAACCCACGAGACAGACGCAACGCAAATATTAAACAACTTACTAAAGGAGTATGACAAAAAGCTGCGGCCGGATATTGGAGGTGAGTGGTTTTCTAAATGAAGTCATTGAGGACTCTGTGGAGCTGCATTGAGCTGGCCATGGCGCTGAAATCCATTTAGCTTTACTGCATTCAGCCTTACCCATCATTCTTATACAGTCATCACATGCAAACAAATGTATGTCATATACATAAATTGAATTTACTTTAAAGTCCAACTGCTTTGTTTACCCCAACAATTCATGTTTTTGTAAACTGGTGAAGTGCATTAGGTTCTTGCTGTGGAGTAGAGAATACACCTGCAAATTACACTAAGCGGCACAATTTTCCTTATACTATGAAGAATAAAAATGTCAAATGTATTCACTGTTTGAGAGACATTGAGAGTAAGCTGCAGCTAGTTTGTGGGTTTATGGTTTTGCATTAAGTAATTGAATTCCTGGAGCAGTGGAATATTTTCCTGTGATTTCCTACTTATTTATACAGGCATTTGAGGGTTTTTTTTTGTTTTGTTTTTCCTACCCCACAGTGCTCTTAATAGTCTCATGGACTGCACTACAATCCACGTTTGCATGTAATCTCACAGATTTGCTTGTTTTCATGTATTTCAAGAGTTATATTAGCTTACAGAGTGCCTCTATGAGTGCAGGATTCATAGATCCGTTGGGAAATTTCAGGCGTTCCGTCAGAATAACATGAATTTTTCATTTCTCAACATATCTCAAGGTTGAGATTGATGCTATTTTCTAGTAAATGCAACTAAATAGAGTGTCATGAGAAGAAATCGCAATCTGCAATTCAAGCAGCGCATTCTATTCTTGATCTGAGATGTCACCGCAGAACATCACAACCGCTCTTGACACATCTGTCAGGTCTGTTATTGGTTTTGTGACATCGTTGTGATATATTGCAGCTTATTGGATTCGAAGCATTTTAGAAAGCCTATCCCTGCAAAAATCTCACTGTTTCTACATGTTATTTGTTTCCTTTCAATGAGAAGCACAACCTCCATGTTTGATGGATGACAGTCTCCAAATTATATTTCTTAAACTCATGTCTGATTTCTAAGAGGAAGACTGTTTATGTGCTCTCTTATACACACACCACACCTACAATAACCCACACAAATCAAGCATATTGCCTCAGAGCCACCTTGCCATTTAAATAGCTTTTGTTTTTCACTTTTGTAACTCGGTCTTTCTGGAGAGGACTGTACTGCTATATAATCAAGTATGCCACTGAATGGCTGTGATACTATGTATGAAGACAGCTACACGAGACACTGTTAAGGAAGTAGAAAGATTCCAGTGAAGTCCCCAGAAACTGAGGAACGGAGCTGGTGAGCACGTCTCAGATCTGTCAACTCCAGTGCAGAGTGGGTCAATGAAAGGGGCTCTAATACACTTCCTACAACTGGACCTTCTGTTTCAAGTCACACACGTGCACACACTCTTTCGTTTGTTCTTTCTATCTCTTTTTTTGTTTTACCACCACTTTAGAGTTTGTTGTGAGTCAGAAAGGTAATTTTCTTGTTTTTCTTTCTCCATGCAGAAGTTGAGGCTAGAAAAAAATATATAGAAATAACTCTTGAACCATTTTCACATGCTATGAAGTACAAGAATAGAATGCAAATAATAGAATCCTCTTTTGACCATAATTATTTATCTGCTAGGGTTTCAGTATTTATGGTTGTGTTATGCTGTTCTGTTCAGCTTCATGATGAGTTATGTGTATTGAATCAGCAGGTATGATTGCGTTGCTGCAAATACCACAAATACATATGATTCATGATTGATTAAAAACAAACAACACCTCAAGGCTGTCTGGTACCTTATAATAGGGCTGGGTGGTGTGGCCAAAATATTATTGCAATATATTCTTTCCATGTCATACTATATCAATATTTGTCACAATATTAATTTACCATTAACGGGGAAGGAAATGCTTTACACATGTTTGTTAGACCTTGAGAATGAATGTAAACATAACTTGTTTGTTCACAATTAAACTCCACAAAGTAAGCTACCTTTTAGTTTAGTGCCCCATGAAATCCATTTGTATGGATTTTTATGATTTAAGTGAAGTTTTAAGATTTAATACAAATTTATCTTCAAAATGGTGTCTAATGAAATGAATTAATAAAACTTTAACCATGTAAAAAGTAACCAAATGAAAATATAACAATTAATTTAAATTATTTTTATTTAATGTCAAATAAGATTTGACAAACTGTATAAGTTAAAACAGAGTTGGAAAAATATGTTGGTTGTATGATATCCCTTAAAATTATTGTTATTATTACTACTACTTTTTGTCACCGTTTCATTCAGTTTGGACTGTTTTCATTTTGCACCATTTCCATTAATTGTCATTCTGTTCAGGTGTGTCATTTCATTGGTCTAGTTTGCTTTTGAATTTAAGTTGCTCTCTTTCTGTTCATTGTTGTCAGGTATTGTCGATGTTATGTGTGTTGCAAGCCTTCTCTGTGTTTGGATTTCTGTGGATTTATTAAGACTGCCTATCATCGTCATCGTGTTCAGTTCATCAACACTGTAGTTTGACAGAAGACCCGACCTTAAAGTAAAATAGAAGCAGCATGCTTTTACCTTGTTTACGTTTGATCAGTGTTTTAGTTTTTTTGTTTTCATATTTCATGGATCATTTTGCCACCGTCACCCTGCTGTGCCTTAAGCAGGGAGATCGCTCCCTCCTCGAGGAGCACCTGGAGGAATTTCTAAGTCTCGCCCACCAGACCACTTTCCTTATGACTGCCTCTGCACGTTTCTACATGTGGGGCTTGACAACGCCACTAGAATGCAGTTGTCCGGGAAACCTCCTCGAGGTAGCTTCGCCGACTGTGGAGGGGCTGCTGGTTTCCTGTGGATCAGCCTTCACCATTGAGGATGTCACCAGCCCCACTGCAGACCTAGTGCACAGTCAGTCAATAGCCCGCTGCACGGAGCGTCTGTCGTAGTCCACCGCGACGGAACAGCCATCGCAAGAAGCAGCAACTAAGCTTGCCATCACCTTGGAGCCTGAGCCGATTACCGTGTCTTACCAGGTGTGTGAGCCGGCAACGCCACACGTGCCGGAGGGAGTTCTCATGGAATTCGAGGGTATGGATGCGAGGCCCACCCACCCTCCTGCCACTGAGAGTGAGTTTACTGGGCTTGGACACTGTTTTTCAGTTTGGAGAGTTGGAGACTTTGTTTCTCCTAATCCTGCATAATTCTGTTCATCTGTCTGATTCGCTGGTCCTGCCCAGCCTCCCTTTCCCACCTCCTCTCCAAGCTGCTTTAAGAGACTTTTTATTCTTGTTTCGATTTTGTGCATTTCTTCATTCTCCTCAGTCCTCAGCCACTCCTGCTGTCCAGTCATCTTCGTCCCCTGTCAGTACATCTGTCAGTCCCTCTGTCACCTCCTCTCAGTGGTGGGGCTCCATCTCGGGCCTGCCGGGAGTCTTTGTCTCCTGGACCTGAGGATCCCGTGGCTCTGCCTCCGGCCTCGGATACCTTCCCTCCACCCCGTACCGCCGTCCAGACTAATGCACCTACACTCCTCCCACCCTCGATTCCGGTGTGGACCATCAGCCATTTGGTCTCACCGGTCTCCCTCGGTCAGTTGGCTCCACCTGGGTTGGACTTTGCCACACTTCCACTGCGGACTTGCGGGCTGTCCGCTGCTCTCCGACCCTCCACTGCTCCGCCCTCCCTCAGGCTCCGCCTCCTTCCTCAGTCGCTCCATCACGCCTTAGCTCCTCCCTCCAGTGACGCCGCCATGGAGTGCAGTCCTAGCTATGGCCTGGGTCTTCACCTACCCGCTCAAGGATCCTCCCTGGTCATCTCCTCCACCTACACCTCCCTGGATTTTGTTTGTCGTCGTCCTCCTGCATCTCTCTGATGGCATGCCTGCCCTTTGCCATCCCTTCGCCATCTCCTCATCCTCCTTGCTGCCTCATCCTTCTCTCTTCAGCGTGAGGTTACACCTTCCGGGAAAGGGGCGATCTGTCACCGTATCAATCAGTTTGGACTTTGTTTTCCTTTTGCACCATTTCCATTCATTGAGTTAATTGTCATTCTGTTCAGGTGTGTTATTTAATTAGTTTAGTCTGCTTATATATTTGGTCTGCTCTCTTTTTGTTCATTGTTGTCGGGTCTCGACGATGTTACGTGTGTTGCAAGCCTTCTCTTTGTTTGGATTACATCATTTACCTTCTGTGGATTTATTTAAGACTGTCCATCATCATCATCATGTTCGTGTGAGTTCATCAACACAGTAGTGTGACACTATTATTATTATTATGTGAAGATCCTTGCGTTTCAGTGTGTATTTGATGGTAGTTTTAATCAAATGAAATGGTGAAAATCTCATGAAGTGTCTCTCAGAGTAGCTCTGGAGATGAAGTTCATATGTGTTCATGTCCTCATGTATTGAAACATCAGATGATGAAAACACTGTGAGCATCACCGGTGTTTGAGATTGTGTGGTAGACAAAATCACACCACTCATTCCCACAGAACATGCAGACTTATTAGTGACATGGGCTGTGTGATATAATATAGAGATCTAATATCCTATTGTTTATTGTCCAGCTCTACCTTATACCATCAGCACTAGGTAAACTTTTTCAGGTTCTTGTTGGACACTGATTAAGCCTGATATTAGCATAAAAATAATTTTTGTAGAATCATCCTTTCATTTGTGCATAAATTCCAAGATTGTTCAATAAACCTGCGTCAATGAGGTTTTGATTTCACTATGGAAAATCTCTGCCGATGACTTTATTACAGAAACATATAGAACTTGTTTTCCCTTTTGTCCTCTGAAAAATGGTAAAATATCTACAGATGCAGCATATTCCTTGAGGTTTTTTTTGTCAAATGTGGAGCAACATAGTATTGTGAAATATATATGAATAATGAAAGATTCAGACCTATTGCAGTGGCAACATGGGAAGATTACAGAACAAAGATCCAAATCAAGAGCTCTGCTGGTACATTACAGACTCCTTTACTGTTTATCAGCAAATTTTCTGAAATCCCCTTGTACTGAAATGTACTGAAACTGATGTATTGCGTATTGTTATGGTCATAATATTGCATTTTACTGACTCCGAGGTTGTACAAGGCACTCTCAGGTTATTTTTCTATTCTATTCTTATTATGCCAGTTACAATAAGAGGAGCTTCTATAAACCCTTGCCACTGCCAATTTCCTGAATCTCCATGATGTTGTCCTCGAACTTGTCTACAAGATTTTATTCGATTATGGCACTGGTGCATTATCCTGAATGCCTGTGATTTAATAGTACATTAACGTCAGTCTTATACATGGCAGTGTTTTGTGGAGCTTGTCAACGGATGGTAGTGCATCTGTGGAAGTGAATTAGCTGGAAGGCTGCAAAGAACCTCTTGCTTCAGGCTTGTTTTTATCAGCTTTTCTCATTAGGGTCCATTTTTGCCAGTGATTTGACCATTTGACTTCTAGGTATTAGCTTCATATAGCACGCTTCCCTCCTCAGCATTCATTTGTTGGTTTTGTTTCTTTTGTTGGCCAGTGTTCAAGGTGCCATCTGTGCTAAGCTCAATTAGCTAGTTACAAGGTTGTCTTTTAAAAGGGTCACATGGCTAGTGCTCTTAGTGTACTGCATTCTAAAAGCATGAAAACGATGCATTCGGTGCATTAAAGCTAATATGCAATGGGTGGGGGTAGATGCTTTTTTTCTCAACAAGGAATTTAACAGTAATAGACCGTAAATCACATTGAGATGTTTTGGAAAAGATGGATGCATATTAAACAGACTAATTAGCTGGTTTTACATGCAGCATAGCAACTAATTTAGTCCATTGTTAACAGATACTCTCTATCAGAGTGCTTTATAGATGATATCATAAGAATAAAGGATCTGTAGAATATGATATGAATATAAATAAGAATATGATGCTGCTAAAAAGAAAATTATTTTGTGTAATGAAATGGTTATGCGATTTAAAGTAAAAAAAAAAAATAAAAAAAAAATTCCACATGTTAGTCTAACGTTACTCTCCCAGGATCAGTAAACAGTCCTCCATAAAATGTGCCGGCGATCCACAGCACTAAGTTGATGTATTCCCTCAGCGATCAGCACAGATCAGCTCTAGGCATGACGAAGCGGATATCGTTACCTCTTTTGGTAACACTCCAAAGAGAAAGGAAAAAATGAAATTGCATCATATGACCCCTTTAAAGGAATATAGTTCACCCAATAATAAAAAAGTATGTTAATATTTATTCACCCAAATTTTTTCCCATACATTCGTCTAGCTCAAAAGCATGGTGCTAGCAACGTTAAGGCCATGAGTTCAGTTCCCAGGGATTCCATGAACTGATAAAATGTGTAAAATGTGTATATTTTTCCACTATAAAGAATATTTTGTCCAATGGAAAGATTCCACGGAAGTTAAACGTTCTTAATGGAAACAGATGCCAATAAAACCTTTATTTTAAGAATGAATGTAAGTTACTTTAGGATACAATGCATAAAAATGTAAAATACATATATTCTTTCTATTAAGTTTATAATGAATCTTAGCATATCTCCATTAAGCACCATTAAAGTAGTCAATACAATTTGTACGCTATATTGAGATCTTCTGAAGTAATCTTTATTCACTGATAATCTAAACAGTTTGTTCCCTGATCTGACTGATTCATTCTCAAATATGAACCCACAGACTCAATTTTCTAGCTGACTGAAGAGGAAGACTATATGTGAATAATAATGATATTTGGTTTTGGTATGTGGACGGCTTTTTGTTTTCTTAGTAAAAGGCATTGTATAGCTTCAGACGACTTTGAACATAGCGCACAGTATGTCTTATAGACTACTTCAATAGTCTTTATTTGTTTATGTAAATTTAAAAACGATCAATTTGTCAACGTATCAAATGTGTGTATATATAACAAAAAAATATATTTTTTGCTTCACAATAAATTTAGTCATTTGGGTTTGACACGAGGGTGAGTAAAGTTTTTTTTTTATTCATTTATTTATTTTTATATTTTTTTTTGGGGTGAACTGCTGCTTTAAATTAGATGTCTGTATGGATCTCTGGGAGTGTGCATGTGTACAACGTGTGTGTGCACTTTTGGTATTGAAACCACAACTGTCTCAGCAGTAGCAGTGTCACAGTGGCCCAATTGTGTCAGCTTTCTTTTGGGCTGAGCTGTAGGGGAAGCCCTTCAAAGTGGATCAACCTCCCTCTTCTCTTCATTTTATTTTATTTTATGTGCATTGAGCCTCACTCAGCTGGGCGACATCATTACCAGGCTAAAGGAAAGCCTAGATAAGAGGGTTTAGGGACAATAAACGCATGTGACACATGTGCATTGGAATTCAGGAAGTGAATCCTGGGCCATCCTTGCAAGTTTCCTTCATAAGGCGTATGGCGAGTGGCAGACGTGCTAGAGCAATCTGCTCTGTCTGCTGCATAAATACAGGGAAAAAGAATCGCTTTACTTTGGATAAGCCCCCCTGACCAGCCCCCTGGAGGAACACTCATTATAAAGTGCTAGTTTGTGTTAGCCCAGATTAATCTATGTAGCAGAGAGATGGAGAAAGCTGGGGGTGTGGTGTGGGAAAGTGGGGG
This sequence comes from Sinocyclocheilus grahami, assembly GCF_001515645.1. Classification (NCBI taxonomy): domain Eukaryota; kingdom Metazoa; phylum Chordata; class Actinopteri; order Cypriniformes; family Cyprinidae; genus Sinocyclocheilus; species Sinocyclocheilus grahami. The sequence goes on from NW_015505226.1 coordinate 2,141,746, forward strand.
GAGGCGGTCTGGTCATTACTATGTTGTGATTTTTATCGCAGCGGAGAGACAGTGTGAGGTGAGAAAGAAGTAATTGGCCAGAAACAAAAAGACAGAATGTGGGAGGCAGGAAGAGAGAGAGGAATATAGAGAGAGGTACTGCACACAATCCTTCAGGCGAGAGTGCCAGTGTGGGAAAATTTGTGTGTGTGTGTATGTAGAGAGAGTGTATAAAGCTGACTTGTGTAAAGCACATGCCCTCACCTCTAGGCCCATCTTGCCATCAGCAAAAGCAACTTTGTTTTATCATCAGCCACTAAACACAAAAAATATGAGAGCATGTGTGTTCGTGTGCCAGAATGAGTGTGCAAAAGTAGCACCAAAAAATATTTGATTCTCATAGGCACAAGCTGTAGAAACGGCTTCTTCACTCTTTTCTCCTTTTTTTTTCTTTTTTCTTCTTTTCTCTTTCAGAGTGCTCATTGAAGTCAAGGCGGGTGTATGTATACGTGTGTATATATATATATATATATCTCAGCATCAGTTCTTTATCCACACAGTCCTGGTACAAGTACAGATATGTCACTCTGCCACTGTGCACTGCTCTCTACATCTGTGTGATATGTTTGCCAAAGATTTGATTGATTCTGTTGGCATTACCACCAAATAGCCTTTAGTTCATCAGATATGGGTATTTAATAACAGTAAATGGTGATGTCCAGAGAGTGGGTTGGCCAATTTAATACTGATAAAAATAATTTAACATTTAGTTTGCACAATATTGACTCGTAATTGATAAGGGTGAGAAAAACAAAATCTGTTGCAAAAGTATTGCTATATTTTACCTCATGATCCGTAATCTCACACCAAAAGTGATAAATATATTGATCAAAGGTGACAAGTCTTTTGTAACTGTAATTACAATGTTTTTTTTACTTTCTATTTATCAAAGATTTGTGAAAACATGATCATGATTTCATTAAGCAGCATAACTCTTAATTATAATGATTTTTGAAGGATTGTGTAACACTGAAGTCACTGAAGAAAATTCAGCTTTGCAATCACAAACAAATATTTTAAAGAGGTCATATGATGTGATTTTAAATTTTTCCTTTCTGAGTAGACTACAATGCCGACTGTTCTGACTCACAGACTGTAAGAAAGTTTTTTTTTATATATTTAAAGAGTTTTTATATTTAAAATTTTTTATATTTAAAGCGAGTTTTTTGAGCAGTGTAGAGTAGTGCTTGTTGTTTGTCATTTCTCCG
>NW_015505226.1:2143024-2152907 GCF_001515645.1 Sinocyclocheilus grahami
GATATAAGTCATTATAATCCATAATTATGTCCCCACCGGATGCAACGAATGCCTCGTTTATAATGGGTTTTCATGTTTTTGAATCATCGCTCCGGCCTGACAGGGCACCATCACAGTATGGTAGGGACAAAAAACGAGGCATTTGTTGCATCCAGTGGGGACATAATTACTGATTATAAGGACTTATACTTTTTTTACGCATTGCATTGCATTGCATCGCGCTGCATAAACATAAAACTCTGTCTGCATTTGTGATCGGAGAAATGACAAAAAACAAGTGCTACTCTACTGCCCAAAACTCGCGTTTGAATCATCAGTGGCAACGAAAAACACAGCAGCCTAGCGTGAGGGGAAGCCCCGGCTTAGTGTGCGCTGAGGCCGGGATAGAGTGAGCTGAGGCGGACTCCGCTTTGTCCACGGTGAAAGTTGATGTATTTCCTCAGCGACCAGCATAGATAAGCTCTAGGCATGACGAAGCAGATATCGTCCTCTTTTGGAAGACCAAACAAAGTAGTCTCGCTTTCACAACGAAGCACACAGCGTCTTCAGGACATGGCTGCAGCGTCAACAACACTACAGAGAGAATAAAAGTTACGCCTTCTTTCTTTGCGTGAACATTTGGGAGGCGTTATGCAAATCTTCCCAGACCGTGACGTAGGTATGTGGGGGCGTGTTAGAACGAGCCGTTTTAGGTAAGCGTGGTTAACTCTTAACTTTTATAAAGAATATCTCTTTGGTTTTGAGACTTTAGTGTTTGCAACTTTACAGATCTTCTTTATGCACCAAGAGCTTGTAACACTCCAAAGAGAAAGGAAAAATTGAAATCGCATCGTATGACCCCTTTAAGAGTAAAAAAGGAGCTTCCTTTCGGACATTTCTGAACAATATCTGTAGTATGATGTGCAGCTGCTGGCAAGGACAGACACGCAAGCAGCCTTTCAATAATTCAACTTCTCATCATCAAGGTCTGATTTGCTTACTTCATGTTTTAAAATGGATATAACTTATGGAATTGAAATAGCATATTAACAGTCTTTAGATATTTGGAGGAAGAGAAGGAGGCTTTTCATCACAAAAATTTGTATTGATCTATTTTAGATCTTGTATAAGTCAACCAAGGTAAACCAAAAGGTTAGCCAAAAGTGTAGTTAAATGGATAGTTCACTCAAAAATTAGAATCCTGTTATTTACTCGCCTTTATGTTGTTCCAGGCCTGTATGAAAATTTGTTTAACATTGAAAAATGTTTTTTTTGCTGCTGCTTTTTCAATGTAATTAAGAGACGCTAAATCAACAACTTTTGAGCATTTGATCAAAACTTATAACTGAATTTCATAAAGTTCAATGCACTTTGATTTGTAAAATGGAAGTACTTGTGCTGCAGCAATCCAAATAATTTTTGCTGTCATAACTTTTTAAATTATACACTTTTAATTCTATATCATATACTTCCCAACATGCTTTGCATGAGACCATTTTGTGAGTAAATATTTAAATCAAGGTTTTTATGTGCTTTGAGTAAAAGGAAAAACTATATTCATTGTTCAATTGTGTTAGAAATTTAGTGCAGATTATATTTTTGTTCGCATTCTTAGTTACTATTGTGCTGAAGAGTGGAGCTTGGACGTAGGCCATGGATTACATAAGGTAAACTTTGAGGTAAATATTACATATAATAAGGTCATGCTAACCTATGCTATTGATGGTATAGTGACACTAATGCCTAATAAACTAAATTAAGTTGGACTAACACGAAATGAATTTAAAAATCCTTATCCTTATTATCCTTAGTATATTAATTTAATCATCCAACTAAAGTAGCTCAATGAAATGGACTTCATTGTCCAAGTCAATCATTTTGGACCCCACTGACTTTCATTGTAAGGACAGTTTAAACATTCCTCAAAATATCTTCAAAAAAAGACATATTTCGTGTTCCCTCAGAAGAAAGTAATTCCGGTTTGGAACCGCATGAGAGTGAGTAAATGATGACCGAAGTTAGATTTTTGGGTGCACTATCCCTTTATTGCTATTGCTAAAGGTCTATGTCTAGTGGACATTCATCACTTGTCAAGCAACAAATTCTCCTCATTAACACCAATTCTTTTCAAGACCCTCCTGGTTAAAGCCTTACCAGTGGTGATTGTGCTGGAATTGGCTGCTAGTCTTTATTAGTCCCTATTAATAAAGGTCAGCAAGCCCAGCTGTCAGATTGCTTCTCTGTTTTCCTCTGGCTCTGCAGCAGCCCGACAGTCTGATCCTAGCCATTTCCACAGGCCTGTACCTCCGTGTCATGCCACCTGCCTTATATGTCTCTTTCCCTCTCAGCATCAGTGACATGTTCCAGGTCTTGACTTGGATATCTGTCCCTGCTCATTGAATATTTCAGAACCCCTTGACATTTCATCCTGTAATGAGCCTATAGGCGTCTGCGGAAGGAGGGCGGGAGTTAAGGAGAGTCAGACTCGTCTTCATTAATCCAAACCCTTTTGGCTTGAAGCGAGAAAGCGTTGGCCAGACACACTTCTGCTCATTCACCTGGACTAGACCCCATTTATTTAGTGTAGTGATGCTGAAATCCCTCATAATCCAGCGAGTGTGCAAGAAGTCTGACGATCCTGATTAGGTAGAAAAGGTGAGCATGAAGGAACGCTTAACACCTTTCTGCCAGGATGTAAGCCTTAAAGATCACCCCCCTCCACAGGATCATGAGTACTTATCTCAAGTTAGCACGGCTTCAAATACAAAGTGACGTGGAGATAAGTTACTGTGAAATGCTGTACATTTATTTTTTCAGCTTTGTTATATCAAAAGAGCTTTCCTCTCTGTATGTTTCAGATCAGTCTTTAGATTCTTTTTACAATGTCAGTTGCTTAAAATAGATAAAAATGCATGTTTTTGTAACCAGGGTTCCAACAGAAGACCAGAGAATGTCAGGGAGTTTTAAATTGTGAATTCCAGGCCTGAAAAAAGTAGGTATTGAGGGTAACCACCTGTGTGATTACATACACTGCATTTCAAATGTTTGAGGTTGGTAAATGTTTTTGAAAGACACCAAGGCTGCATTTATTTGTTCTATACAGTAAAATCGGTAATATTGTTAAATATTATTACAATATACAGTTTTCTATTTAAATATATTTTCAAATAATTTTCTTGTAATGGCAAAGCTGAGTTTTCAGCATCTTTACTCCAGTCTTCAGTGTCACATAACCCTTCAGAAATCATTGTAATATGCAGATTTATTTTTTTCAAGAAACGTTTTTTTTTTATCAGTTAAAAACAACTGCATAATATTTTTTTGTGGGAACCGTGATACATTTTTATTTTCAAGATTCGTTGATAAATCGAAAGTTCTAAAGAACAGCATTAGTTTAAAATGTTTTTTTTATAATGTAAATATCTTTACTGTCACTTTTGATCATTTTACTGCTTCATCGGTTAATAAAATTAATAACTTAGTAAAAAAATAATTAAAAAATGAAATAATTACTGACCCCAAACTTTTAACCATACCATATATAATACAATTTGGTCAAAACACAAGGCATGTACACAAACTGTATTAGATTAAATTGATTATTTTCTGATATATACTGAAAATGCACACATTTTTGATGTCAGAAAATGCCTATTATGCACCGATTATTGGCCAATGACGGGCATCTCAAAAGGCCAAATAAAGATGGAATTTTCCTATGTATTGCTTTATCTGTAGTTATAAATATCATTTAAATACATTAAGGACAATCAAAGAACATGATTATTCAAATGATTGGTAAGTCATGGATATTGGTAACTCATATTCCAAATTCAATATCATTCGCCTGTTGCTGTATCATTCATGCCAACAATCATACAAGATCTCTGCCAAGCCTCATAATTTCTCTCCATGGGAATAATACAATAACTTGCCTTGACAAGGACACTATTAATTTGATCTGCACTAGTAAGGCAAAACTGTGCCTGTGGCCACAAACTTTGTTTTGTGTGGTGTCTCTGTCAGCGTATGTCACACTAATTGACTAGGGTGTAATTACAGGACTCCTCTCTGTCTGTCCCCGTCACATTCTGTCTTTCTCTTGCTCTCTTTCCTTTACACACAAACGCATACATATACTACAACACTTCAATCCAGCACTCATGAAAAATTACTAAAAGGCTCTTGTCTGGTTATGGTAAGGGCTTGCATTGAAAGAGAAATGGAGGAGAATAAAAATATAAATTTGATGTAGGAGAATTTGAGAGAGCTGGACATAGTTGTAGTGGCACTCATTTATGAAAGATGACAAACATGTTTATAAGTAACTGGTTTGCATTGGAGTTTAATGTTCATGCAGTTTTAAAGATTAGCATATTTTTATGCACCCACCTAATCTTGTTTGTTTAAATAATATTCAGAAATAGAAGAACAATTTTAATGAAAATTTTGAAATGCAGGCACCTTAGAAGACTGTGTATGCATGACAATCAGTGCAGTAATGGATGTGATCATTTATATTAACTTTTATTAACATTCTGCAGCGATATGCATATTAGGGTGTAAAACTGTGGGCACTCTTAGCCATTTGGCCTTTTAGAAAATAAACTTTTCACACTATTAATTTATAAGCAATGTCTAACAGTGGACAAACCACACAGTTTTTTTTTTATTAACCAAAAAGGGTTAAACAATATAATTTACACCACATCTAAAACATGTATTTTGTTCAATAACATTATGTGAGATAAATTGATTATATAAATAAATCTTGCTGCGGAATCTTTTCACGTTCCTGCCCTGGAACATGTAAGTGTCCATGGTGGAAGGAATAACTATTAATTTATAAAATTCTTAAAAAATAATAAATGCGAAGATATGAATATTAATACTGCTCTGATGACTCTTTACAAATGTACTGTAATTTCTTATTACAGTATGCTGCATTATGCATTGCCTAATGTGTGATGTACAGATTTGTTGGTTTATGAACTACTGGCCTTTTCTGATTAAGAATAGCTCAATTACAGAAAGAAAGATTGAATTATGTGTGGAGGATTCTAAACTGTGGTTGATGGGCCAGAAGGAATAGGTGTCTGACAAAAATGTCTGTAAATGTGAAAGCAGCATTTTATTAATGCCTTTTATTCAGGGCCAAATTCCATATATAGGGAAAGAATTCATAAATGAGGCCCATTATGAAAGCTAAAGATAGGCAAAGAGGGGATGAGAAAAGACAGGAGAGGGAGAAAGATATGATAGAGAGATCAATTGCCCACTGGTCATATCAGCCTTGTTTATCATACCCTCCCCATCTTCCCAGATGTCTCCTGTGCATCTGAGTGTTTGACACTGATACGGTTCAACATCACTGTGACATGAACTCCTCCTCTGACTGGTCATTACCCTGCTACAGATCAGCTGCGCCTCCCACCCGCCCCCCCTGAGATGTTTACATGCCCCCACACGCCAGCCTTTCCGGAGGCATCATCTGTCTCGCTGAGGTTCTGACGATGACCACATCGTCTGATTAAGATCTGTTGATTCTCCTTCACAGCAATTTCTTCTCTTGCACCAGTACGAAGCATTCTTCCTTTGGCACTAGCAGAGATGGACAGATTGTGTACAATATGTTTACTATGGATGTTTTAAAATGTAAAAAAAAAAAAAAAAAAATTGAATTAAAAAATAAATAACCTTTTCTGCAAAGTCGCAGCTGAAATAAAAAGTTCTGCATATTCCTCAAAGTGCATTTTTTCTTAGTCAACAAAGAATCGTATCTTGTATTTTTTTGGAACCTGTTATACTTTTTTTTTCAGGATTCTTTGATGAATAAAAAGTTAAAAACAACAGCATTTATTCAAAAAAAGAAGTCTTTTATAACAATTTAAGTCTTTGAGCATTTTTTAAAAATCAATTTAACATATCCTTGCTGAATAAAAGTATTAATTTCTTTAAAAAAAAAAAAAAACTTTCTGACTTTAAACTTTTAAACGGTAGTGTATATTGTTACAAAAGTTCTTTTTTTTGAATAAATTATGCTCTTTTTAATGCTTTATTCTTCAAAGAATCCTGAAAAAAGTATCACAGGTTCCAAAAATATTTTGAGTATTTTAAATCAAGTATTAAAATAGAAAACCGTTATTTTAAATTGAAATACTATTTCCCAATATTACTGTTTTTACTGTATTTTTGATCAAATAAATGCAGTATTGCTGAGCAAGAGGCTTATTTAAAAAAACATTAAAATCTTACTGATCCCAAAGTTTTGACCAGTAGTGTATATAAAATAATGCTATATATGTAAAGTGCTCACCAAAGTATTGGTGATTTAACATTTTAAAATAATATATTTTAAAATGTTATTTATTCCTGTGATGTCAAAGCTGAATATTCAGAAGCCATTACTCCATTCTTTATTGTCACATGATTGTTCAGAAATCATTCTTATAATCATGCTGATTTGGTTATGATTGTCCATGTTGGAAAAGGTTGTGCTGTCTAATATTTTTGTGAAAACCTTGGTACATATTTTTTCAGGAATCTTTAACGAACAAAAAGTTGAATAAAAATAAATATTTTGTAACTGTACTCTGTACTGTCATTTTTGATCACGTTGTTGCATCCTTGGTGAATAAAAGTATTAATTTCTAAAATAAATAAATGAATAAAAATATATAAATTGTGCTTACCACAAATATTTGAACTAGTGTACATATACATTAAAGAATGCTAACACATTCGGCTTATTTCCAGGGTGAGATTTTGAATCCCAGATTGTCAATGTATTCTCAGAGTTTTGAATTCCACTGTATATACATAGACATGGAGCTGGTTACTGGATCCAGATGTGACATTTTATTTTTGGCTAAAATGTACTCTTGGCCACTGTGACAGCAGAGATATTGTGTTGCTGTAAACAGTGAAATATTTAAATCATAATCTGTAAAAACAGCATGGAGTGCTGAGTGGAGTATGTCATCGGACTTGCGTGCTTTTTTTTTTAACACAAATGCAAGCTGGCCTCAAAGACATCTGCTTGGCTGATGATGCATTCACAGAATTCATCATCACCCAGAGCAAGAAAATCTGGATGATTAATGCATTCAGTGTTTTTCGATTGCCAACTTTACACACAGAGAACTGGTGTGAGGTAATAAATAATACAGCAATTTGTGGTATTAGTGGGGTGGAAAATTCTACTGCTTTTTGGTCCAAATACCACTATGATCCATTAGAAGCCTAGAGGTACTATTGGTTTACCGGAAATCAAAGCTCATATGTAAATTGAAAGTAAACACAAGCTTTGTCTTGTTGCAGAACCGTGCTGAAATTTGGATTGCATGCTGTGAGAACATTATGAATACACCTACGCCAAACAAGAGGAGATGAAAGGTGTTGGCCAGTGATTCTTTGTTGTTGACTCATAAACACCACTATGATGTGAAAGATCTTTCTGGTAAGAAATGCGCTTTGAGGAACATTCAGCACTTTTTATTTCAGCTTTGCGATTTAGAACAATGTGCTGTCCTTTTTCAGTTTTGACAGGCATTTCATTGGAAATGTAAGTCCACAATGAATCCAAAGGTCCTTTTATAGTCTGAAAAGCAATGTAGAAGCAACAGGGAGAGGTCTTGTTTGGCAGACAGGTCGTTGCTTAGTAGTTTGACCCTTATCATACAGAATGCAGAAAAACACTGTTGTTCTTTTAGACTTTAGATGCTAACCAAAGAACAGTGGTGGACGAAGTACACAAATTAAGTACTTGAGTAAAAGTACAGATCCGTATAATAAAATATTACTCCAGTAAAAGTACTCAGTTTTCAATTTTACTCGAGTGAAAGTACAAAAGTACTTGATTGTTTATATACTTAAGTTAAAAGTACCGATAGATTAATGTTTATTTTGCAGTTTTATATTGGGTACTTTTATCATTTAATTTTATATTAGCATATATTTTTTTATAATCCTACTGCTCAAAATACCTGGGATTTTCCCAAAATAACCAATAAGAAAATAATGAATATAATAAGGAAAATATAATTAGATTTTCATAATGATTTTTGTCTTTTCAAACCTTGTCTGTGGTGTAAAAACACCCCTGGCCAAATGCCCCCAGAGGGCATCACTTCCCACTTTGATAATTACTGTAGTTACCATGTTCTGAACATCACATCCTTCTTTTTCCCTCAGATGTAATCTATCTAGTTGGTTGAATAAAAATATTTGGAATTTATTTTTTTAAAAACGAATTCAATTTAGCACCAGCAAGCTCGTTAGCTAGACAGTTAGCATCAGCTAACATTTTTGACTTATTTTCAGCATGGTTATGAATAAACATTTATATTTGTCTACTCTGCTAGTTGATCCAGATACATAGTAACTTAGGCTATGTGTGCTGACAAACAATATAAAAACAGACGTCACATAGGGCTAAATGCATAGCATTTTAGTAAAACTGCTAACGGTACAGCAGCGGGGAAGATAAACGTGCATGAGTTATTTTATTTAATCTGTGTTATTTAAATGTTTTTTTACCTAAAACATAGAGACTCTGATGTTAATGTGTCTGCATTCAAGCATTTCAATGGGCTTAAACAGATCACCCTTTACAGCAGATTTAGGTCATAAACAACTGACAGCTTTGACCTAAATATGATTTTCAGTTACGATAATTAATCCTAAAATTTGACATTAGTAACTTACTTTTAACAGCAGAGGCCATGTCCACACGTACATGGGTATTTTTTTTATAAACGGTGTTTTTCCTTCCATTTTTAAAGGGGTCATATGATGTTGCTAAAAAGAACATTATTTTGTGTATTTGGTGTAATGAAATGTGTTTATGCGGTTTAAGGTTAAAAAAACACATTATTTTCCACATACTGTACATTATTGTTTCTCCTCTATGCCCCGCCTTTCTGAAATGCATCGATTTTTACAAAGCTCATCGGTCTGAAAAGCAAGGTGTGCTGTGATTGGCCAGCTATCCAGTGCGTTATGATTGGCCGAATACCTCAAGCGTGTGACGGAAATGTTACGCCCCTTAACATATTGTGATGATGCCCTGTCAGGCCAGAGCGATGATTCAAAAACATGAAAACCCATTATAAACGAGGCATTCGTTGCATCCAGTGGGGACATAATTATGGATTATAATGACTTATACTGTCTTTTTACGCGTTGCATTGCGCCGCATAAACATAAAACCATGTTTGCATTTGTGATCGGAGAAATGATAAACAACAAGCCCTACTCTACACTGCCAAAAAAAACTCGCTTTAAATATAAAAAATATAAAAACTCTTTAAATATTAAAAACGTACTTACAATCGTGAGTCAGAACAGCCAGCATTGTAGTCTACTCTACCAGGATCAGTAAACACAGTGTCACACACAGTGGCCTAGAGTGAGCAGAGGCCGGGGGCTAGAGTGAGGAACGGCCAGAGGGCCAGAGTAAGCAGAGGCGGCAGGCTTGATAACGGCGCGGCCGGCGGATTCGACGAAGGAGCGTCCAGAGGGCTTGCGGCAACCACAAGTGACTACAACTTAACCACTGATTTCTAGTTGTGTCCATTTTTGGAAAGCCAAACAAAGTAGTTTCGCTTTCACAACGAAACACAGCATCACACACGGCGGCCTAGAGTGAGCGGCGGCGGCCTAGAGTGAGCAGAGGCCGGGGGCTAGAGTGAGGAACGGCCGGAGGGCTAGAGTGAGCAGAGGCGGTGGGCTTGAGAACGGCGTGGCCGGCGGATTCGACGAAGAAGGCTTGCGGCAACCACGTGTGACGACCCCGGGCTGGACAGCGCAAAGTTGTTGTATTTCCTCAGCAACCAGCACGGATTAGCTCCAGGCATGACGAAGCAGATATCGTCCTCTTTTGGAAGGCCAAACAAAGTAGTTT
>NW_015505226.1:2153246-2163984 GCF_001515645.1 Sinocyclocheilus grahami
GCCTTTGTTTGCGTGAACATTTGGGCGGCATCATGCAAATCTTCCCACATAGTGACGTAGGTATGTGGGGGCGTGTTAGAACGAGCTGTTTTAGGTAGTTGTGGCTGACTCTTAACTTTTATAAAGAATATCTCTTTGGATTTGAGACTTTAGTCTGTGCAACTTTACAGATCTTCTTTATGCACCAAGAGCTTGTAACACTCCAAAGAGAAAGGAAATATTGAAATCGCGTCGTATGACCCCTTTAAAAAAATCTCTGTCCACATGAAAATGCAAACGCATGCTATGAAGCACTGTCAAGAGCATGCCAAACTATCAGGTGGCTATATAATCCCAACCGTAAAGCTATGTTGGCCAATCAGTAGCCTGAAAAAGTCTCCAGTAGGCGGAGATAACAACGCAGGCGCCGACGTCACAAGCCAAAAACTGAGAAGGGTATAACTGCACCCTGGAGATCTCCAAATGGGGGCAGGAACTCCAAAATGGGGTGGGAGCTCCAAAATAGGGCGTGGCTTCCTCCCATTGACAGACAGGCACATGACACGCATGCACACTTTTTCCCCCAATCCTCTTCAGTGCAAACTCCGCCCCACAGCTGATTCTAACGATTTTTTTGGTTGTCAATTAAAGTGTTGATTTCCTACACTATGCTACAAAAAATGCTAACCCCTAAACCTACCCCACACCTGACCCTTACCTTAACCAGTGAAATTGACTGCACTGCGGGATTGGCGCTGAATAGCTTAGAACAAAGCGATAGAGTAAAATCTTTCCCCTGCGCTGCGCTGGAACGGCTGGCTGGAGAGCTCGTGGGTGATTCCCGTTTATATCATTAAGCAGAGGTTCAAACTCCAGTTCGAACAGCACTGGCCACGAGCTTTGGGCTCTGCTCTCACGGAGAATATGTACTTATATAGCATATTTTATTTTAGATTAACTAGAAACAATGTTTAATTTATAAAGTTTTATTTTGAAATGAAAGTCAATAACAATTGTCTGGAGCCAGAGCCAATGGTGAAAGTCTTTGCGAGAGGAGACCCCGCCTCATTTTGGAGGTTCTGCCCACTTTTGGAGATCTCCGATCTGCAGTTATATCTACTTGGAAAAACTCGAGAAGGGTATAACTGCAGCCTGGAGATCTCCAAATGGGGGTGGGAACTCCAAAACGGGGTGGGAGCTCCAAAATAAGGCGTGGCTTCCTCCCATTGACAGACAGGCACATGACACGCATGCACATTTTTTCCCCCAATCCACTTCAGTGCAAACTCCACCCCACAAAGATTTTATTGGTTGTGTCAATTAAAGTGTTGATTTCCTACACTATACTACAAAAAATGCTAACCCCTAAACCAGGGATCCTCAAATCTGGCCCACGAGATCCACTTTCCTGCAGAGTTTAGCTCTAACCCTAATTAAACACACCTGAGCATGCTAATCAATGTCTTCAGGATCATTAGAAAATCACAGGTAGGTGAGTTTGATCAGGGTTGGAGCTAAACTCTGCAGCGCATTGGCCCTCCGGGACAAGATTTGAGGAACCCTGCCCTAAACCCTACCCAAACCCTATACAATATGAATCGTTCTGTAACTCTCCAACCGGACCTCACCGGACAATGGCACCTTTTTAGTTGCACCCAGCATCAATACTCCCTCCTATCCTGGGAATTTCGAGCCCCAGGTTGCCCCCGTTGCTTAAAACAGAGCAGTAGAGTAAAATATTTCCCCTGCGGGACGGCTCGCGGGAGAGCTCGTGGGTGATTCCCGTTTATATCATTAAGCAGAGGTTCAAACTCCAGTCCAAACACCACTGGCCATGAGCTTTGGGCTCTGCTTTCACGGAGAATATTTATTTATATAACATATTTTACTTTAGATCAACTAGAAACGATGTTTAACTTATAAAGTTTTATTTTGAAATGTAAGTCAATAACTATTTGCTGAAGCCAGAGCCAATGGTGAAAGTCTTTGCGCGAGGAGACCCTGCCCCATTTTGGAGGTTCTACCCACTTTTGGAGTTCACACCCCATTTTGGAGATCTCCGGTCTGCAGTTATACCGACTTGAAAAACTCTGGTTTCGCTGTCTACATGATAACACTGCAACCGGCGTTTTTGAAAATCTTCACCCTGGCAGGCGTTTTCAAAAATGTTGGGTTTCATTGAACTGGTGCTGCGATTGCGTGTGGACAAATGGCCTAACCACGTAGAAAAAGCTTATTTTATTAGAAAAATAACCGCGTTCGTGTGCACAGCGCCTCAGACGCGCGCGCGCTCACAAGATCTTCCGGTTCTTTCTTGTGAATTCAGTTCACTGGAGACTCGCACTAAACAGATCCATTTGAATCAGTGAGTTGTCGACTCGAGAACAGCTGCAATCGGATCATTCCAATTCGTGAATGAATCGTTTGGTGCGATTTTGCGAACCGATTTAACGGGTTCATTGAAAAGAATCAGTTCGTTCATGAATCAGACACCGCTTCTGCATCTCGGAGCATGTGATATATTAGGAGTAACGATAAGTTTTATGAAATGTAGTGAAGTAAAAAGTACGATCTTATGCTTTGGAATGTAGTGAAGTAAAAGTTACTCAAAATAAAACTACTCCAGTAAAGTACAGATACTTGAAAAATGTACTTAAGTACAGTAACGAAGTAAAACTACTTCGTTACTGTCCACCACTGCCAAAGAAGTGGTTAAAATCAGCTATTGGATGGTTTCCAGCAAATGTTTTAAGAGGGACATTCGTCTTGCCCCAAGCCATAGTGCTGATTGGTGAGTCCTCAACTTCCCCCTGCTGTTATTTCACTTGCACGGGTCGGTTGAGGTTAATGAATAAGAGCACAGACATTTTCCTGAGGGCAACACACACTTCCCTAATGGAGCTAAACAACTACACCAAACGTCACAGCGATGCAAGTTACAAGTAATGTATCATACTACCCATTGCTTGTGACGGTGTGACCCTCCCTCAGCTCCTCCCACACAGAATGGCATTAAAATAGTAGCGCTTTCTAACACGACCAAGGTCTCAGAGCTTCTGTGGTTTTAATATATAAGCTCCGGCAGGCAGCTGATTGGGATGGAATTTGAATTGTGGCGTCTCAGTGCAGTTTTGGAGCCGTGATGGTACACTCTCGATTTGCCTGAGCAATCTTTCATTACGGTTTGGATGTAAGTGAAGACAAATGTTAGCCTCCCAGAACCCCCCCCGTCCACATTTAATTTTGACTACTGATGAATGGATGTTCACATGGCTTCAGAGAGAATAAATACAAGGCGTTCATAATCGAAAGCAAAGCACAACACAGCAGTATTTTAAAGAAGGAAAAGTATTTGGGGGGAAATCTGTTAAAATTTAATGTACAAAATGGAATGAAAAAGCTGTCTGTTTCTTTTATTAGGTCTTGCTTGGTGTGACTTTGATAACGTCTAGCGTTAGCATCAACCCTTTGGAGGCAGCTGCTGAGATGCCTTTAGTAATCGTTCTAGATTGTTACTATCTGTCAGTCCAACCACAGACGCTGAGCTAATTATGCTGTTGTCTGTTAGCAGGTGAAGTATGAGGATAAAGATGCAGTCTTGCTCTCCATGAGGAAATTTAAGCTTTGGTTGGCCTTTATTATACAGGCTTGTCATAATATGCATTCAGTGTATGTATGAGTATGATATTATTATGAAATTTTGAATGAATTGTCATACAGATAATTGCAATTGAATGATTTTGTTGAGTTGATATTTACAGTAGGAGCTTAATTATAAATTGCATCATATAGGCTAGTAAAAAATTTTTTTTTATTTATTTGGTCATCACTATACAATCAAAATAGATTCCATTTATGGATTAATAAACAAATATTGCATAAGGGTACAATGATTGATGAATGATGAATGTTTAGCATTTTTATATGTATACATATGTACATTATTAATTATATACATTATATAGATTTAAAAATATTAACATGTTTATATTTAAGTGTTTAAAATATTTCTGTTTTTGGTCCATTTTCTGATTATCTCATTGATAGTGTAATAGTGTATTATGAATAGTAATTTCAGATTTCAAAGCAAGCTCAAACTATAATGTCCAAAAATATTATGCGAATATAAAGCACAAAGTAAAGTTAAAATGATGTGCAGCTCAGTTATTTTTTGCACTTTTGAGTGAGCATGGCAAGAACCAGTGCAGGTGGAGATGTTTACTTCAGACATTCTTCTTTGTGTTTCGAATAGTGCAGGTTGTTGTCTGAGTTCATTTAGAGTGCTTACATAATGTACTACTGCACCAGAAAGAGAAACATACAATGGTCATTTAATGGCATTTCTATATTCAATTGAATGGACTAATTTTAAATCATTTGTATCCTGCATGTATTCACTATGGTTTTTGATGCATTGCAACAAACTCAACTAGAAGATTCATAATAAGTGGGAAATATTCATAATAAATGTAAGCATATTTTCATTCATTACTGAACAGTATTGACAGGAAATTAAAAATGTGTAACTTTACTCAATATTTGTATAAGCTATTCATTCTTTTTGTGCTTAAGTATTAAATTAGTTACATGCAAAGTTCAACTGTTATCTCTATTTGTGTACCACGTGAGTGGCAGTTAAAACATTTTACTATCTGATATCATAATATGATTCTTGATTCTTTTTAAAGTATGTACTTATATTTTTCCCTATTTTTCACATCATAGCTGGATAGTTACATGTTCTTTTGGTGCCGTCAGCCAATCAGTGTTGTCATTACATCATTTACCTGTTAGTAATCACATGGCATTTGTCTCTCAACTGATTGGTTCAAAATAACCAGGCTTTCTTGAGCAGAGATGGCAGATTTCAAGTCACATGCGACAGCCAAGCAAAAGCCATTGAAATCCTTGCATGGCCTAGTCAGAGTCACTTTTGATTATTTTCTATACCCACTGTACCTCAGTGGTTGCTACATGTCGGGTCAGCTTCTTGTGAACTTCCTTTTATGTTCATGCAGACAGCTGCAGACATGGACACAGAGTAAGCTCACTAGGTTTTGCCACAGACTTTTCATCAAATGTTATTTACCTCTAAATGGTCGCATCATTAACAAGGTCAGGGATTCCGTGTTTAGGGGGTTTAATGACTGTTTATGGGGTGGTGGATGTCATCATTAATGTTTCTGCTCTCGGTCTGTTGCGGGTGATTTAATTAGTGTGTCTATGGTGATTCTGGGCAGAGAGCTTGCATATTAATGTTCTCATTGATGGACACACACAGCTCTAGGAGGAAACATAATGGTGCAGGGGCTAAATGTGGCCATGCAGGGTTGATTGCTGCTAATTTGTTTCTATTCTATGATGATGGCTGACAGAAAACGTGAAACAAAAATTGCCCTTGCGTTCAGCCATGACATGGTCACTTGACAAACAGGGTACACTTTGATCACTTCCTTAGCTTTCCTGGCAAATCTTGTGAGACTAACCTATCAACATGCTCAGCGTAATTTACAATCTCTTATTAGCAACCGAACACCTAACTTAGAGCCGGCATCCCTTGGATAACATTAGAAGATTGTAAAATTATAGGAGCGTGCATTCTGCTATATGCCACCGTCAAGTGAAGTTAGCTTGATAACAATAGGACTCAAGCCATTAGTGTCTCAAAGGACTGTTTTGTCAAATCGCATTTCAAAGCACATGCAGTTTATTGCAGTGATGTTGAAGGGAAGGGATATCCCTCAGCGGCACAGTGAGATATAAATTCACAATAAACCCCTTTGTCTGCATGTGACAAAATCATGTTGTTAGACTACAAAACTTTCAGCTCTGATTTAATTGGCCAAGACATAAGGCCTGTGCTGAACTGGATTGCATGATGTTTGTGGGATTTACCACGCAAGTGTGAATGTTCTGGTTGTAGCGAGGGAGCGCTAATAAATTTAAAAGATTGCTCTTTAAATGTTGGGTGGAAGCTGAGCATGAAATCCCACAGATGAATTGTTCATGAAGTGGTTCGATTATGTGGAGGCATAGAGGAGGATGCAGGGAGGCCCAAAGTGTTCCTGCAGGGATACAGATGAATGAGAGGTAGAGCACAAGAGTGTCATAGGGTTCAGAGCAGAATTCAGCTTCAGCTTATGTCTCCTTTCTTCTCTCTTCCTTTTCTCTTTTCCTCCATTTTCCATGCAATAACTTGTTATACCATTTTTTTTAGGAGTGTCATACACTTATACTTTCTTGGAAAGCCCCAGAAGCAGCACCCTTGGCAAAATAACTTAAGGCTAAAGAGTGTCATTAGTCTAGTGATTCAGTTTTATTCATTTTTATATATATTAAAATATGGGGTCAGTAAGGTTATTTTTTATTTCTAAAGAAATAAATGCTTTTCTTCCATCAAGGATGCATTAAACACATTTGTAATGCTACTAAAGATTTTTATTTCAAATAAATCTGAGTCTTTTCAAATCAAAGTCTTTTCAACTTTATATCCATCAAAGAATCCTAAAAAAAGGTATCAAAGTTTCCACAAAAATCTAAAGCAGCCCAAATTTTTAAAGTGCCCCTATTATGCCATTTTTAAGGTTCTTAATATTGTTTTGGGAGTCTTCTACAATAGATTTACATGCATGCAAGGTCAAAAAAGATCTCTTTAGTTTTCTGAAAATATGCATTTAATATCACCTATTTTCCAAAGATTTGTCCAAAGCAGTTCTAAGATTCAGTCTCTCTAAACCTTTGCTTTGTGTGAGCCTACTCTGCTCTGATTGGTCAGATGGCCTAGTCTGTTGTGATTGGTCTACTGCGTGCAGCACGTGTCGGAAACTATACGCCCATTGCTATAGTTCCGTATTTTGAATGCTCTATGTAAGTAATAGCTGTTTATATTTTCTCATACTTACAGGTTGTGATTCAGTGGAGCCAGCTGGTCCAAATAAACTGGGTACTGAGACATCTTTCAGAGAAGCAGTTGTCAGTAAAATGATGGGAACACAAAAAAAGATTGAAAATGAAAAATGAAAATTAGCCCATGATTTACTCACCCTCAGGGCATCCTAGGTGTATCTGACATTCCTCTTTCAGACGAACACAATCAGTTATATTTAAAATTATAAGCGACTGGAAGCTGGAGATTACAGTTTATAAATTTTTTTAAATCGATATTTTTCTTACACTAAAGCGTCGTTTTGCTTCAGAGGGCCTGTCTTAACAAAAGTTTTTTAGGCTTCAAAAACGGGCACCATGCACTGCCGTTATACAGCTTGGAAGAGCCAGGACAATTTTAAATATAACTGCGATTGTGTTCGTCTGAAAGAGGAATGTCAGATACACCTAGGATGCCCTGAGGGTGAGTAAATCATGGGCTAATTTAAATTTTTAGGTAAACTGTCCCTTTAACCACTGATTCTTTGCAGCCTAATCTTTCGGAAGTGAAAAAATGAATTTACTTTCACAGTGTAGGACACAGGCTCTTCTCGACATGAACAAGCTACAGTGTTTGAGGGAGGGTCAAGTTGTTGGCATCGGCCAATGTACAGTAGAGCATTGGGCATTATGAAAATGTGTTACCCTGTGATGTGTAGTCGTCACGGAAGTGGGATTCGAATTACTGAGAACTCATTTAGGCTGTTTAGAGTCGATTCTTTCTATTTATTGTGCACTTTCGGCTTTACAATTTTGCAGATTGTTTGCATTCAAATACAGCTACATTGCACACTGCCTGAAAGGCAATATTTGAAATGGCATAATAGGGTCACTTTAATATTGATAATAATAAGAAATGTCTTGAGCACCAAATCAGCATGATTTCTGAAGGATCATGTATGTTTTTAGTTAGTTAGTTAGTTGAATGTTGCATTTAAAGTTCAGTTGCCTCAAAAGGCATGATGTACTGTTCATTCTCACTTGGGGTGGTGCTTAAAATGTTAAATGGTTCATTGGTTAGTTCTATTTAGCTGGTATTGATTATGTTCTAGGGTGCTTGTTTACTCATTGGTTGTAATTAGCTTTGTCTTCCAATACATATTAATGATTTACTACTTGTATTGACTTTGTCTTGACCATTTATTTATTCTTAGGGACTGAGATATTTGCTCTTCCTTTCTTTGCGCATCATAAACACTTCCTATTATATCACATAGGCCTATTATATAACATTTTTATTAGATCCACTACTGTACTGTGTGTTGCAGATATTTATTTATTGAAATATTTTTTGCAACTCTTTAACAAAATTGATCTGTTCTTCAATCTTGCACTCAAAGCCTAATGTTTCTTGGAATATATTTGAACTAAAATGTTTTTATTGCAAGATATCGCAAGATATCTTTCTGTTTCTGATTTGTTTGTTTTGAAACAACACACCAAACTGCCATTGACTATTATGTATATTTTTATTATTAAGGACAAGTTTTTTTTCAGTCATTCTCTCATTCTCATTAAAAAGTTATACCTTTTTATATATTTTTTCAGTCTCTGTCCAAGATTTCCTTGTCATAAGTTCTTCTTTTGAAAATTATGAGGTTGTTTATAAGGTCTTTGGGAGTTTGTGGTGTAGACAGCTGTTAATCATGTGGATTTTCTTATAGTGTGAATGACCTAACAGCATTACTAAAGCATCGAGTCTCTTAATAACTTGTATTACAAGATTATTTTGCTTGCAAGTAGCACTCTGTCTTCTGTGAATGTAAATCAGTAAATTTGGTGACTCTTAATGGGAATGCAACAAATAATTTGCTCATGTGCCATGATAAGATGGTTAAAACATGATTAACAACTATATGGCAAGTTATCAAGAACATTATTATTCCTAATTTTACCTAAAAAGGTGTATGCAGTGGCAGATTCACTAAAATAGATCTGGATTGTTGTGGGTCAGATTGAACGTCTGTTCTCTACTCTGATTTCCTTCTGGCTTTTCCTCCTGCAAGTATTATGCATCCCTCCAAACAGTAATTCCTCCTTATTTTTATTTTTTATTTTTACCTGTGTTTGCCTCTTTTTCTCTTCTCTTGGCTAGGTGGCCACATCTGTGTGTAAAGCAATTAATGAGTTAGTGTGACTTTTGCTTGTCCTCATCCTAACTCTAATGAGCAGACATCCTCTGTTGGAGACAGGCCCCTGACCCCCTCACCTGACAGCACCCCACACTGGCAGCGGACACCAGACCACAATTACCAAATGCAAGTTTACACGGAATAACATTAACCATGCTTCCTCCCTGACTTTGCAAAGGAAGTTGTGAGAGAGAAAGAGTGCAAACATGTGGATGGTGATGCTCAGTTATCATGACATTGGCAGACAGCAGGGAGAGATCTATAAATCTTATATGGAAGCACAGCCAAACATTGTGTGTCCAGCTCCAAACACTAAGCTCATTAACTTTATTGCACATTATCATAGCACAGCAAAAATATCTGTCTAATTTGTATCATTGCTGTAAATTGAAAGCAATTACAAACTGTAAATGTAATTTTCCAGCTGTGAAATAGGACACTGGATGATGAACTGTGACTTACGTGAGTAATGAAATATTCATGGTACTTAGCTGTTATTTCCCATATTACGTTATAAGTTGACAGCAGTGTGTTATAGTTCTTTATAATTAATCAAACATATCCAATAACATATTAAAACAGGTACACTACAAAGTATTGCTTCTGACTTAGAGCCTAATAAATGCTTCATGTTTCTAGCAGTACATTGTTATGTACTTAGCCAGGACACACGGTTTTGGTTTCAAATCAAAAATCAAAGTCCAGTCAAAACAAAATGAAGAAAACAGATTAAACAAGTAGTCCAACTCAAATGCCTTTTGAAACCAGTCAAGGTTATTTTTAGAATATCTAAGCTGCTTTTATCCATAATGAAAGTGACTCCATGAATGAATGGTGACTGGATCTGAATGTTTCAAGCAAGATTTTCAAGGCAAAAAAATTCCAGTGAATAACAATTTGAGTCATGAGTCATATGGACAGAGCCCCTGTCCATATATAACAAATCAGTTATTCATTAGATTAACAAATCGTCACAGACCCCTCACCCAATAAACTGGGCGCCAGGATGTCTGCGAACAACACCAGGCCCCCCTGGTCCCCATGGCAACTAATGCTGATATCACTGGTTTTATGGCCCCAAAGTAATGTGAGTAGCGAAAATCACCACCTTTTCCATAGGAAGAGACACAATGCACAGTAGAAATTGACTTTTCTACTAATTAATTCATAGGAAAACCTTTCTGTGAATGAACACACATATCCTTCAGGTCATTGTGTATAGTAATGTTGTCTTTGATATTTTTATACTGTTTTATGCAGGCTTATGATGGAACCACTCATTCCTGTCATCTTACCTATATATAATCCTACCATGTTTAGTGTCTATGAACTCACCTTCTGATGATCTAAACGGGCGTGTATATTATATGTGGGTACATAGGCAATATATTAGTGTCCTGAGAATCTTTAGTAATTACGATTCAAGTTCCATATGCAAAGTACCATGCTTCCACACAAAGGGTCATAAAAACTCCCCAGTATCTCCAAACTCCCACTTGGGATTCCGGCCTTTCTCATTGGACAAGCCCATCTTGAGAGGCGTGAATCTTCTCAGACCTTAAAGGCCTCACACCAGTGACCCGCCCAGGGTCGGTGGTTTGGTTGAATTCTGAGAAGATGAAGATGTGAGCAAACGCTTCAGGACACCCTAAGTTCGTGCCAGGCTTCGGCCTCGACTTTTCCATTCACCAAGATTCTCTGAC
>NW_015505226.1:2163994-2167164 GCF_001515645.1 Sinocyclocheilus grahami
GTGTGTGTGTGTGTGTGTGTGTGTGTTTATGTAGTATGTTAGACTAGTTTAAGTGTTTATGTAGTTAATAAAGTCTTACTTGTATCACACTTGACGTTGTTCATTGTTTGCTCATAACTGGAGTCCCTAATCATGCAGATTTATGCTACAGGCTTTGTGTAGAGTTGTACAGTAAGAAAGTTATTTCCCTTAACCAGGAAATTAACGTTCTTAGAATTGACAGACAGTTGACCCTGAGAGGTCAAGTAAATATCTACAGTGGATCTAAATGTTTATAATTAATTATAACTAGTTATGATTAATTATTCATATTTCCCCATGAGCTGATTCGCTACAACATTATATCAAATCAAATAATAGAATTAATGAATCATTGAATGAATGAATGATATTTAGTAAGAGTCATAAATTGGCAGCATGGCTAACATTTTAGAAGGTGTGTCCATCCTATTTGCACTATTGCATAAATCACCCACATTATGCCTAGCCAACACACAATTTTATTATTATTTTTAATTTAGCATCTTTGTAAGTCAGGACCCTGATGTAGTACTATCTGCATTACTTGTAGACAACATGCAAGATATTAAGGCAACTGACACTGTTAATTACTGCACAGATGAGAATCTTTATTTTGATGCACACTCAGTGAAGAAGGCATTTAAGAACTGAGATTGTAGATTGAAAATGTCATGCTCATAAAGAGTAAGCACACCTGAGTAGAGTTGGGTATCGTTTGGGTTTTTTTCGATACCAGTGCCAAATCGATACTTTTAAAACCGTTCCGGTGCCTAAATGGTGCCTGAACCGATACTTATTAAAAAAAAAAAAAATCCCCCCAAAAAATGATGGATTGGCCATTAGAATAGAAACAGAATAGAGAGTGCAAATGTTAGAGGGTCAAGTTTTTTAATAAAAAAAACCAAGCAGATAAAATTAGAAGTAGCATTAGAATAGAGAGTGCTAGAGTTAGAGGGTCAAATGAAGATGAAAGATATGTGTTTTCAGACGTTTCTTGAAAATATTAAGGAATCAGCTGCTTGGATTGAGCTGGGCAGGTCATTCCACCAGGAGGGAACAGCTAATGTAGAAGTCCATGAAAGTTTTATCACAGGTAGAATGCAAAATGTTTCAATACAAGCATCTCAGTCAAATGTAATTTATGCAATATTTCAAACCTTTAACCCACTTGGGAAAATCAACCCATGGCAACAGTTTAAAAGTAGCCCAATTCTGTGGAAAAAACACGGACTTGGCAACCCTGCATCCAACAAGAGCTGCAGGAGTCAGCTTTGACTGATCACAGGTCGAGAATAAGGAGAGATGACTGACAAGACCATGCTGGAGTATTTACTGCTCAACAGATTCTGAGCTCATTGACAAATATCTGATCTTGTAAGATGTGCTCCATTTACACAGAGTGTGTGTGATCACGAAAGTGAAAGTAAACAACGCAAACGCTCATTCAAAAATATTTAAATACACCGCATCCTGAGAGCGGCTCCCTGATGCGCCAAAATTATATACAATATTAGAATGTTTAAAGGGGTCAAAAAACTTGCATTAAATATACAAAATATAAAAACTCTTTCAATATAAAAAACGTTCTTAAACACAGCATCACACACGGCGGCCTAGAGTGAGCAGAGGCCGGATAAAGTGAGGTATGGCCAGCGGGCTGAGTGAGCAGAGGTGACTCCGCTTCGTCCACGGTGAAAGCCGATCCGGCGATCCACAGCGCAAAGTTGTAGTATTTCCTCAGTAACCAGCACAGATCAGCTCCAGGCATGACGAAGCAGATATCGTCCTCTTTTGGAAGGACAAAGAAAGTAGTTTCCCTTTCACAATGAATCACACATAACAGCCGAATCCCGGACATTTTGGGCAATTAAGAAATCCTGGCCGGCCGCATTTTTGTAGGTCCAAAAAGAGGACATGTCTGGAGAAAAGAGGACGTATGGTCACCCTAATTTATAATCTATTGCTAATCTATGTAGCCTATTCTTTTTAAAGTAGCATATGGAACATTTTCTGCCTCATTCTGTGACAAGAAGCCTCATCAGATCACAAAAGGAAGCATTTGACTGGTGTTGTGGAGTAAAAAGGTTATAATTTTCTCTTTTGTTGGACAACAGGTTTAGAAATGTGAATACAAGGGAGGTTTAGCCTTTGGCATTTAAATTTAAGCATGTTTAGCTTCGTTACCTGCTGCCATCAGAGCAAGTGTAATTACTGCATTCACACGCTCCTCGGATGCTCTCATTTCCCGAGTTGTGCTAAGTCGGAATGTGAAAACAACATGGACACTCGTTACTACAAAGACGTGTTGGATTTGTATTATTAGACCTTTCCGACTTGAGTTCACGTGCATTTTCTCAGTTTGGAAATTATTTTTCACGTGCGGTGCCGCGATGATGTTTCTTACGTCCGTTTCGGAGAACCAGTGGACAAATATTTAAATCGATCGCTCAGGGCATATGGCACCGAACGTTCGGATTCGGTTCTAGTACATACCGGTTACATAGGTACCGGTGCCATATCGGTACCCAACCCTACACCTGAAGGGGTTTTGCCCACTTGATCGCTGTTGGACTGACAGAAGTGGTCAGAGGTTGGCTAACGCATCATGACTGAGGGAAAGAGGGAAAATGCAGTTGTTACAATCTTCATAGATTATGACAAAATATACTTTTTACTAGGCCTGTCACCATAATCAATATATCGACTTATCGCGCAATATATGTACATGACCTCAATCATTTTTGGTGACGCAATATATCGCCCATTATATTTACTTAAAAATTAATGTCACCATGTTTTGTACATTCCACTTGTGTCTGTGTCTTTTGCAGCTTCTTGTACATAACGTGTAGTCATAAGGTGCTAGTTCAAATAATAATAAAAAAATGCTTCTACAAAAAACGTTTCATCTGCAGATATGGTCTTGTTTAGGGATCTGTGTCTTTGTGCATACGGACATCTGACTGCTAAGTAGTGATTGTGTTTTTCAGCAATAGTGTGCACCCTTAATTTACAGAGAAAAGAAGGTTAGGGAAAAAGCTGTAGATGGGAAAAATCTCTATACAAGTTCTTTGTGCATTTTTCTTTTTTTCTACTTGTTACTTTGCATGTTCTGTTAGAAAATGTTTATTTACTATTTATTCAGGTTT
>NW_015505226.1:2167181-2192245 GCF_001515645.1 Sinocyclocheilus grahami
CTTAAAAATTAATGTCACCATGTTTTGTACATTCCACTTGTGTCTGTGTCTTTTGCAGCTTCTTGTACATAACGTGTAGTCATAAGGTGCTAGTTCAAATAATAATAAAAAAATGCTTCTACAAAAAACGTTTCATCTGCAGATATGGTCTTGTTTAGGGATCTGTGTCTTTGTGCATACGGACATCTGACTGCTAAGTAGTGATTGTGTTTTTCAGCAATAGTGTGCACCCTTAATTTACAGAGAAAAGAAGGTTAGGGAAAAAGCTGTAGATGGGAAAAATCTCTATACAAGTTCTTTGTGCATTTTTCTTTTTTTCTACTTTGCACTTTTTGTTAGAAAATGTTTATTTAATATTTATTCAGGTTTTAAGGTATCTCATATTTTGATACTTAATTTCCATGATCTAAATGAAAAAGTTTTGAAATTAAAATTAAAAGTTTGTTGTCATTTGGAAGTGTGTAGGCCTTCTTGCATTATTATGCTGTTACATTATGATTATATATTCAGTGGCATAAAATGGTTTTTAAAATGCCAATAATATCGCTTATCGCAATTATTTCTGGGGCTATATATCGCACAACAAAAAGTTGTTATTGTGACAGGCCTACTTTTTTACATATACATTTTTATATATAAATTTAAAGGAACCTTCATTTTTCTTCAGTTTTTTTCTAAATCTTATTTTGCTGCTGCCTAATGCATTTAAAGCATTTAAGTAATTTTATGATTTTATTTTTTCTATTTTATTTTTTTTAATTACATGTAGCTTACAATTCATATTTAAAGTGTGGTGACTCTCAGTAAGAATGTTTTATGACCGTGAAAATTTTAAATCCTGTGTTTCTTGAGAACAATGCAGATGATATGAAGTTGATCATACTTAACTCGCTGTCTTTTTGTAATTTTGTTGGTTTTGTGAAGAATGAACCCCTCCATCTCTTTGGCTACAGAAAATGCTTTCCTAATGGAGGGTTGTCAGACCAGGCTTTCACTCATTTTGAAATTCTCACAGTTCCTTTCCTTTGTGCCCCCCTCCAATTTTCCACTTCATCTCTCAGAAGTGACGAGTGCTTTTCAGCCACACTTAATGTCAATCAAACCAATGTTTAAAACTGTAGATTATTGTAATCAACTGCTCAAAGAGGTAAACCTTTAAGAGAGATTTCAGTTGGATTCAGGGTGAGAAGATTATGCAGTGTAATGGCATCACAAGTGTATGACCTCTTGGTGTACAGACACTTCATTCATTAAACTCATTAAACATTGTCAAACATAAAACACAGGATGCATAAACAGATGGAGAGTGTAACAATTCAGTAACTGTATTGTGAAACACTTTCTAAGATTAGTATAATCAAGCTTTCTTCACAGAAACATTTTTGTTGTATGGTAATGAGTCTCATGTCATCTCTCTCTCTCTCTCTCTCTCTCTCTCTGCAGTTAAACCGACAGTCATTGATGTTGATATCTACATAAATAGTATTGGACCTGTGTCATCAATAAATATGGTGAGTGAATGCATGTCCATAAGCAGTGCTATTTTAGTCGTCATGAATGTTGTTTTGATGACTTTAAAGGGATAGTTCACCCCCCAAAAATGTTGAATCATTATTTACTCATCCTCAAGTCATTCTGAACCTGTCTATATGCTTTGATATTTGTGACCCTGGACCACAAAACAAGTCTTAAGTCACTGGGGTATATTTGTAGCAATAGCCAAAAATACATTGTATGGGTCAAAATTATTGATTTTTCATTTATGCCAAAAATCGTTAGGATATTAAGTAAAGATCATGTTCTATGAAGATATTTTTGTAAATTTCCTACTGTAAATATAGTCAAGCTTAATTTTTTATTTGTAATATGCATTGCTAAGAACTTCATTTGGACAACTTTAAAGGCAATTTTCTCAATATTTAGATTTTTTACACCCTCAGATTCCAGATTTTCAAATAGTTGTATGTCGGCCAAATATTGTCCTATCGTAACAAACCACACATCAATGGAAAATTAAATTAATAATTTAATAAATAAATTAATTTAATTTAATTCATTCATTCATTCATTCATTCAGTGGAACACAAGCATAATTTTTCCAACCTGGTCTCATAAAAATATATTATCTGTTTACTTTTTGTGCAACACCGTTTTTACGTACCTTACTGCACGTTTCGCCGCAGTTTCAAAGAGGAATGTCCACTGAGTGGCGCTAAAACATGGGTTCAATACGTGAACCCCGGTACGTTTTTATTACGTTGATATAGGTACGTATTGCTGTGTTTTTATTATGCTGCTTCTGGTACGTATTGCGGCGGTTCAGAATTCAAATATCCGTGTACTGTCGCTAAAAGTTAATGCTCTATAGTGTTGGAAATATGCTTAAGTAAAGATCATGTTCTATGAAGATATTTTTGTAAATTTCCTACTGTAAATATAGTCAAGCTTAATTTTTTATTTGTAATATGCATTGCTAAGAACTTCATTTGGACAACTTTAAAGGCAATTTTCTCAATATTTAGATTTTTTACACCCTCAGATTCCAGATTTTCAAATAGTTGTATGTCGGCCAAATATTGTCCTATCGTAACAAACCACACATCAATGGAAAATTAAATTAATAATTTAATAAATAAATTAATTTAATTTAATTCATTCATTCATTCATTCATTCAGTGGAACACAAGCATAATTTTTCCAACCTGGTCTCATAAAAATATATTATCTGTTTACTTTTTGTGCAACACCGTTTTTACGTACCTTACTGCACGTTTCGCCGCAGTTTCAAAGAGGAATGTCCACTGAGTGGCGCTAAAACATGGGTTCAATACGTGAACCCCGGTACGTTTTTATTACGTTGATATAGGTACGTATTGCTGTGTTTTTATTATGCTGCTTCTGGTACGTATTGCGGCGGTTCAGAATTCAAATATCCGTGTACTGTCGCTAAAAGTTAATGCTCTATAGTGTTGGAAATATGCCCTACACCAAACCCAACCCTAAACCTACCCGATAGTGTTAACAAAGGCAAAACTGATATAAAACGCATTTGTTTATGCAACCGTGCCATTTCAAGTTCCTTATATGTAGATTTGAACTGTTTTGTCGAAACGGGATTCGAACCAGAGCTCCTCGCCTCTCAAATACGTCTCCGTACTCCGTGAGCTACCGAACAAACCTACTGTTGATGAAAACCCATAGATATGAAGCTGGATATGTGCGATGCTAACGTTCAAAAGCATCAGTTTTCAAATCTCCCAGCATATTAATATTGTTTTGAAGTCATAGCATGATATTCTTCAAGTAATTGTGCGAAAATTACTCTTTATTAATCGAAACTCTGTAAATTTGTGTGAAAAGGAATAAAAGGTGTCAGAGTTTTACTGCCTCTATTGATCATTTATTTTGGAAACTGCAGTGATATGTATATATTGGTACGTATTTCACGTCTCGCTAAAAAGTGCCCCCAGGCCATGAGACCAGGTAGAATTTTTCAAGAATCTTCATGCAGCTATTTCCCATAAAACTGCATAAATAATGAGATTATTTTCATTTTGGGGTGAACTTTTATTCCTTAAAGGCCCCCGATATACTCAAAACGAAGTTCCTTTTCGTTCTTCGTTTAGGGGTAAAACGAAGTTCGAAATACGTGAGCAGCGGTATACTGTTAGCGAACATCCCGACGTCGCCCACTCTGATGAAAGCAACGTTTATATAAATATGTAAATATGTGCTGTGCGCTTGCCTCTCAGTAACAAAATAAACACAACAAAAATGGAGAAAACAGCAATAATTTTTTTAATAAAAATCTGATCATATCAAAATTGTTTGCACAAGCTCTGCAAATTAGCACTCCCATGATGTCACGTCCCATGTATTTACATAGCACTTTATTCAATATATTGCTTAAAAGCAATCAGCAGTATTAAACATGAAAAACCATGTCAGTGTCTCATTTCATCAGAAGCACAACTTAATTTGCTACTATAAAGTGGCGCTCCACTGCGTTCATGATTTAACCCACGGACATCTCACCTCCAAGGACTCAACATACGAAATGAGCCCTGAGAATAGTTCCACATGAAAGAAGGCGGAGCCTCAGCACACACCTCCTATGACATAATCATCACGGACCAATGGTAGTACGAAGGTGTTTTGCAGCCGGAACAAACTTTTCCGGAAAGTTCGCTTTGGCAAGCTGTTTCGAACTCCCAAAAAGAACACAAAATGAACTTCATTTTGGCTGGATTTTGTTTGAAATGACGTCACAGCAGTTTGTTCTTCGATACTGCTTGAAGTATATCGGGGCCTTTAGTGTCTCCTTTTCTCTTTTTCTAAGTCACTCTCACTTTCTCTGTTTCACTCACATTCAACAGTTATAGTTTAGTCCCATAGGTGACATATGGCTGTAGGTTTGAGTTGAAAGCATGGCCACTAGCTATCCCTCTGAGATGTGAGTCCATTGCTTAAGCCTCATCTCCCCTGAGGCACAGAAAAGCTTCAGGGGAAAGACAGAGGAAGAAAAAAAGAGAGACAGAGAGAAAAAATGAAGACTTAAAATGAGACATAGGAAGCGGCAGAGGAGAAGAATATCTATGTTTTTTGCACAGTAGTTGGCACTTGATATAATAGTTCATCATAAAAATTAATTGCCTTTATCTACTGTAGTAATAAAAAAATAAATAAAGCAGCAGCTTGTTCCATATTTATGTGCACTTCAATAGCAATCATATGTAAATGTAGACGATGGCGACAGATCACTTCAAATGGATGTTAAATTCCTCTGGAGCTCCATTCTGTCTTTGGTTCCCAATACATCAGATTCATCCTTGAAAATCAGTGTGTGTATTCACTTCCAATTATTACAGCCCAGGGCTCTTAGTGCAAGAAAGAATTGTTTTGATAATGAGTAGCTGCCAAACAACCACCTGAAGAAACAGCAGCTATTGATCGATATGTCCCCTAACAGTGTGTTAAGTGCTGTTTTAAAGCCTTAAGGGAGATGTTTCTTGCAATTCGGAGCAGACAATAATATTCAAGAGTGTTAAAAAGTTTCCAAGGTCTAAACATAAAGTTTAAGTTTGGAACATTGGCATTTATTTTAGACTGGCATCTGAATGGAACAGAGGTCGTGACCTCCGGAACGAACCCAGTCATGCATATTCACATAATTTATTTGCATATTTAGCCTAAAGAGGTAACAAAAATGTTTCATTTCTCAGAGGAATTAGGCGTTCACAATAGCATGAATGGAAGTCAATTAACATGAAATATATAACTTATTGTAATCTTCCTATCTTTTCATTTTGGTTTATTGTGTGGGCTTTATGAGTTGTCAGAATGCAAAGGGAGTGTGAAATACATTAAATATGCTTACATTAATCTATTATCTTGTGCTGTGTGACACTGTGTCTCTCCATCTCCCAATATCTCATTTATTGTTCATGACAATTTCATTTTCTTGTAATGCCACACATACAATAACATTGTCAGGCAGGTTATTTGCACATTTATGATAGGACCAGCTCAGCCAACAAAGCAAATAGCATTTTTATTTTCTGCAACTGGCCTTTACACCATCCACCTTAGTAAATATAAACTATTTTACTCAACAAAAACATAAAAATTATAATATATTGTTAAAGTATATATTAAATCAGTATACATTGTTGCTTATTTGTCGCATAATAGTTGTAGTGGAGATCTTAATGAGGACAACTCCCTCCTCAAGGCATCCGTTCTCCCGTCAGGCTCCGATCCTGCTGTTTGTGCTTTCCTTTGTTTGGCCACTGCCGTGTTACATAGTGTGGAAACTCTAGAAAATGAATAAACACCTACGCAGAAGCCACAGCACTGATTCCAGTGGGAGGGTTTTTGGCTGTGGAATTGAATCACTAAATGCACTTCTAGTGAGTCGTCGTGCTGCATGGGTTGCCTCTGACGTACAAGGACATAGTAACCATTGTAACCTTTCCACAGCGGCTTTTAGAATTTTGGGGGAAAATAATTATTATCTTTTAAGACAAAAAATTGTAGTCAGCCACATAAAACAATCGATTAAAGACAGGAGCATCTGGCGACAGGCTGCATTGGAAGTTGCTCAAACAGTCGCAAGCAGTAAGGAAAACTCCTGGTAACACTTTACAATAAGGTTTCATTTGTTAACATTAGTTAACTACATTAGTTAACATCAACTAACCAGTTTTTAATACAGCATCTTATTTGATGCTAATCTCAGCATTTACTCTTACACTTTTTCACTTTTTTTAAGATCAAAAGACATTAACATTAGTTAAAAGTTAACATTAGTTAAAAGGGTCATGAACTGCCTTTGTTTGTTTTTTTATTTTGTACTGTTCTCTGAGGTCCACTTATGGATAATGTTATCAAGATTTTTACATCAAAATACTCCATGATTTAGAAGTAATAGGCTATTTTCTGTACTGTTTTGTCCCCCCTCATCGGAACGCTCTGTTTGAATAAGCATGGCGGATTGTAGACTCGGAAGTAAACGCCCATTACTATGATTAGCTAACAGTTTTGCAGTTTTTCATATATGGACGCTGCTGCGATTTAGGTTAAAAATGCATAAATACTCAGAGTCTCAGACCATATCAAAAGATCTGTAATAACAGACAAAGCATTAGTGACCACATAATAAATACAGTTACTCACACTTGTGTGGTGCAACATTACTGTCAAGTACATGGTAAAATGAAACTGACCAAGTTCTTACTGACGTGGTCTGTGCTGTGCACTAAAATGAATATAAACATTTTGATTAACTAACATTAACGAAGGTAAAAAAATGCTGCTAATAAAATATATTTTTCGTTGTTAGTTTATGATAGTTACCGCATTAACTAATGTTAACAAATGTAAAGTGTTACCATAATCCTATTGAATGATGCCCACTTACCTGCCTTCCAGTGAATCATTTATGACTATTGGTTTAAGATTATGCCATCTAATAATCTATTCATGAGCGAGGCTGATTGATTTCTCCACTTTCAGATCATGATGTAGTTAAGTATTATTAAATATAATTTATTTAAATATAATTTTTTTAACCAATAATTGTTCATATATAAATTATTTTAGTTATTATTTAAATATTCATTAACATGTAAGTTTAATTTAGTTATCTATTAAACAAAGAGTATTACAGATACAAATTAAGATATATTATCTATGCTATTTGGTCCTTACTGAAATTTAGATTATGATGTAGCACACTCTTCAACTTGTAATAGATTTTGTGTACTCTGCTTTATTTATCCCTGTAATTATCTTTAATGGCATACACCATTTGTGTATTTTAATAAATGCAAAACCATTATCAGCTAACTACCAAACCAACTTGTAATGGGCAGGAAATACTGTGTGTAATTTACCTGCAATTAAATCAATCCATTATTATTCAAGTTCACGCTGTGATGGTGGATTAGCAAAATAGAGCTTAATCATTATTATGCACAGGATGTTCCAAAACCATTGTCAAACAGGGACACAGGGACAAACTCTCTCCCGTTATCGCTTGTTTGTGGTGCCAGAATTCCTGCTGGGCTGCTCAATAATTATTGTGGCTAATACATTTAAGATGGCATTGATTGTCTTAAAAAAAGTATTTGTTTGTGTTTTGGTTATTCTGATTCTGATAAACTGACTAAACTTTACTACAGGTAAGCGAATGTATAGATTTCTGTGGAAAGAGCTTGCACAGGTACAGATCTGGTCCTCTCAAGGCTTCATTCACATTCCCCGTACACCACCACTCCAGTAGCACAGCATTTACACAATAAATTAACGGCCTAGGAGAAAATTGAGGATAGACTGGGTCAATTTCCCCCAACACAGCAGGTCGCTTTAGCTGCACCTAATTTTCCATGTGCCATTTAAAATCCTGTGGATTATAGGTAACAATTATATGAAAGTATGTGGGGATTAGTCAGTGCGGCAGATGATCGTCATCACAAAACGCAGTTAATACCCTGCAGAGCAGGCAAAGGTCCTTTCTGTCTGTGATCGGATCCTTGTCCAGCTCACAACTCCCTACAGAAAAGGTGGAAAGGTCCCACCGGCTTCACTTTTTTCTGGCTGACTATGAGCCTGGCCACAACTGATTACCCTCAGACCTTGGTTCTTTGAACTGCATATTGATCTCATCCTCAGTTTGCTTTTCCTTTCTGCTCACTTGTTACGGATTGCAATCATTTCCCGGGGAGAGACAATGGCTCATTGCAATTTTCATTTTTGGCAAACTATGTTGATTTTGATTGATTATGATAGCCTTAGATGTTTATCTGCTGGATATCTAACTTTAGAGATGGTACAGGATCAATAAGCTGTGGTTCCTGTGAGCAGGATTGGCTCAGCACCAAACTGAATGGATGTATAGCTTTGCATATACTGGGAACATTTACTGGATCACTTTAAATGGATACAGTGGGTATAGAAAAGAATCACACCCTTTAAAATAATCACATTTTGCTGCTTTGCAGATGGAAATGAAGACGGACACAGTTTTTGATTTATCTAGCTGTATTTACTCAATGCCACTTATAACATCCAAGTGAAAGATATAACACCAACATGTCTGGAAAAATTAATTAAATTAAATAAAAAATCAAATAATAAAAAAAAAATCACAGAGTTGGAAAAATAATCACCTCCTCCTAAAAATGACTTTTAAACCCAGGTGTAGCTAATCACCTTCTCAAAGGCACGCAAAGCCATTTGACTTTCAACTGTGGTCATTTTGATTAGCTCAGCATGAAAATATCTTTCCTGGAGCATTTCAGTCCTTGATACGACTGAAGCAAATAATCAACTATGGGTGGCAAGGCACTGTTAAAAGATCTCCGGGATAAAGTTGTGGATAGGCACAATTCAGAAGATGGATACAAAAAAAATAAAAATCAAAAATCAAAGACTTTATCAATGCCTAGAAGAATTTAAAGGGGGTGATTATTTTCTATACCCACTGTAGTTCACCCCAAAATGAAAATGTGTCATTATTTACACAAGTTGTTCCAAACCTGTATGAATTTCTTTCCTCTGTTGAGCACAAAAGAATATATTTTGAAGTATTTTGAATATATTTGCTAGTAGCCATTGACTTCTATAGTTTGTTTACCAACATTCTTCAAAATATCTTCTTTTGCGATCAACAAAAGAAAGAAACTTATACAGGTTTTGGAACAACTTAAGAATGAGTAAATGCTGACAGAATTTTCATTTTTGGGTGAACTATCCCTTTAAATCAAGCCGGGTCATAGAATGGTAATCGGCAAAT
Organism: Sinocyclocheilus grahami; assembly: GCF_001515645.1. Classification (NCBI taxonomy): domain Eukaryota; kingdom Metazoa; phylum Chordata; class Actinopteri; order Cypriniformes; family Cyprinidae; genus Sinocyclocheilus; species Sinocyclocheilus grahami. The sequence continues at coordinate 2,176,477 of NW_015505226.1, forward strand.
GATCATATGCATGGAATAGATGTCAAAATAATGATTAAAAATAATTAAATTGTTTATATAAAGAGGTAAGAGAGAAATACTTTGACAAACTCTCTATTCTCACTCCACAGATTTTCAGAAATGTAATTTATTTTTATTTTATTTATTTCAAAAAGGGACAGTGTACATTTATTCAGATAAATGTAAATGATGTTCCCAAGTTAGCCCAATGGCTAATTTGTATTAACAGTCCCTTTGCCTGATGTTATTAGGCAAAATGGGTATGTTATGGGTAAAAAATCTATCAATAATAATGATTTAGAAGATTATATATGAAAAATAATGCATTCAGGTTTAATTCTAAAAACAGGCTTTCTTGTATTTTTACACTGTAAACAGTAACTTTGCTTTTATGCTTCATCACACTGTCTGAACTGCAGAACTGTGATGAATAACTGTTGGTATCGTACGGATTCTTTTTTTTTTTATACCGCTATACCGTGAAACCCTACCTGTGGGAGAGATCTTGAAATCTCAGCAGTTCATCAGTGTACTGCCATTACAAATCTGGCATCAATTCTGTCTTCTGAATTCAAACTTACCAAGATCTGTTTCAGTCAGTGGTGTTTACAAACTGAAGTCTATATTTTGAGAACACATACACTGAGGTGCATATACATCTAAATCAAATTTTCACTTGGTTCTGTTGCACTGATAAGGCCGGGGAGAGCTTATTTCATGATGAAACCTGGCTGTCACTTGTCATTCACTCCTGGGCTCAGAATGAATGGCACATTTCGCATTGCAGATCATGTGCTTGGTTTACTAATGCTTGGAGAAGAAAATTGTATAGTTTAGTTTAAATGTGCTGCTACAGTTGCTGTGAGTATTTATCAACTCCATGTTTGTGCATCAATCTGAGACGATAAATAAATAAAACACACACACACACACACACACAAGTCTGCTGCACCAACCTTGTGGGGACTCCCCATAGGTGTAATGGTTTTTATACTGTACAAACTGTATTTTCTATCGCCCTACACCTAAACCTACCCCTCACGGGAAACTTTCTGCATTTTTACATTCTCAAAAAAACTCTCAAATTCTGTATGATTTATATGCTTTTGTACCCATGGAGACCTCAGTTTAGGTCCCCACGGTGACACAAGTCCCCATGAGTTAGTGTGTATTCAGGTTTAAGTCCCCACCAGTATAGAAAAACCTGTGTACACACACACACACACACACACACACACACACACACACACACACATATATATTCTATTTTTGGACGATCCCCCACATTTATATTTCATAATATTATAGTACACATACAGTAAAATACATTATATTATGGTACACTACACTCAATATAATCTCTATAAAATTTAAGATTTGCATAAAATTGCATAAAATCCTACTCATTTGGATTTCACAGTGTTCATAATAACCTAAACAATAATATGTTTGAGTTTAATAAGTTTAATAGGCAGTTGAAAGTGATGCATATTTGTCAGCCATACATAAATTAAATGGCTAAGAAACAGTCGAGATTAACTATTTAAATAATCTTCTTTTTTTCATTCAGATAGCTTAATAAGATGGTAAATATGTAAAACTTGTTATTGAGTATTTAAAATACAGTTAATAAATGTATGCCTATTTCCTTTCAGACATAAATCTGTTTACTATAAAAACAATTAGCTGTGGAACAAGTAATATTTAGTTAGTAATTAGTTGAAATATATGAGATTAAAACAATGATAAATTATATTTATTGAAAATAAATGTATGAACCTTGTCATTGTGTATTTAAAACACAGATCTTAAATTTAGGCCTAAATGTTTATTAAAGTGTAGACAAATTGCCAGTGGCCATTTTTTCTGCTGTATTTCACATAAAAGCCTCAGGATATTCACTAGTGAAGGACATGGGATGGTGCATGTCCTTGCGGTGCCAAAAGAAACAGATTTCAGATGGGAAAAGTTTCTCCCTGAGGCTGGAGTGGTGGATTTCTAAGGAGTTATTGAATAAGGAAAGCAGCCGTCAGCCAACATCTGCTCGTCAGTTTGAAGTCAGCGGTCACTCCATTCACTGAGCGATTCAAGCTTGGCCTTGGCCAATGGCTGCCTGAGGGTGTTCAGGCTTTTTGGAAGGGTAAGAAATGGCCAGTGTGAGATGATCAAATTATTCAGAGGGCTTCTGAGGGCTTCTGTTAAGAGGCAATGTGTGTTGTGAATGGCAGGGTTGAACAGGAGGCTTAAATAGATTTGCAATGAAAATAACACTGTGGTTTGCTTATGGTCTGTAACATGATGCTGTAATGGTGCTTTGGAAATATGAATACTCCTAATAACTGACCATGATTATCAAAGCCTCATTGAGTGCCGATTGATTTTTGTCCACGTGAGAAATCAGCTTTGCTCATCAATCTAATTGTGTAAAGCTGAAATAGCCAACTTTATAGAATTCACTGCAGACAAACGTGTCACAAGTGCCATATAATTTGATTTTAATGGCTCTATAGAACATGAGTCAGCTAGCAGCCAGACGCTGAATAGGACTGATAAATTAGCATTAATCATCCCTGTTCCTTGTATCCCTTGTATCCCTAAACCACAGTTGATAGTATAATTGTAATTAATGGAGCTTTAAGATCTACATTGAAATGTAAGATCATTCTACTTTATCATGTTGATCTGTTACTTGCCGCACAGCTAAAAGCAATGACAACATGATGCAGTTGATGTCTTGGCTGATGTGTCGAGCTAATGTCAAGCCCCTCAATGAAAATCTATGATCCTGTATGAAAGCCGAGGTATGACAGCATCAAACTGAGCGTCAGCCTTCAGCTTCCCCTGTTGGTAGCCTGTGGTTTACAGAGTCAGACAGGTATGGTGCTCTCAGACAAATGACAGGTGTCATTGTAGTCTGTCAAGGGGAGACGTGTTTTTCCCATGTACAATAGCTGTCTTTAAGGTGATATATCAAATGGAGAAAATGTCGGGAGTTTACTCCCCAATATTTACTCTCTTATTAGGAACATATATTCAATGTTTTAATTTTAATTTGTTTTTATTTTAACTGTTTCTTCAAAGTCCTCATCTTTGTGTTTTTTTATACATTTTAATTTTAATGTATGGATTAACTAAATGTTTATTTTTATATATAAATGTTTATTTTTATTTAAATATTTTTAATTGAATTTTTGAATTCATTGTCTTTGTGGTTTTTTATTTTAATTTACACTTTTTAATTTAATTTTGTGGTTCTTATTTCTAAAATGTTTGGATGAACTATTCCTATAAAATCTTTTTTCTTGGTGGTTCTTTATTTATATATATTGTACTTTAATTTTTTAATAAAAAAATTTATTTAAATATTTTTAATTGAATTTTTGAATTCATTGTCTTTGTGGTTTTTTATTTTAATTTACACTTTTTAATTTAATTTTGTGGTTCTTATTTCTAAAATGTTTGGATGAACTATTCCTATAAAATCTTTTTTCTTGGTGGTTCTTTATTTATATATATTGTACTTTAATTTTTTAATAAAAAAATTTAATTAAATATTTTTCTCTGTGGTTCTTAATTGTTTTTTTTTTATACATTATAAAAAAAGTTTATTGTTGTAATGTTTGGGTGAACTATTCCTTCAAAATCGTTGGCTTTGTGGTTTTTAGTTTATATTTAAATTCATAAACTTTAGGTTTTTGAATAATGTTTATTTAAAATGTTTTGTCTTGGTAGATCTTTATTTTTATGTTATATATACACGTCTGTTCAAAAGTTTGGAACCGGTAAGATTTTAAATGTTTTTTAAAGAAGTCTCTTCTATGGTGGCCGAGAGAGCTCAATGCGCATCAAATGAAAAAAAAACACATGCAAACAGAAAAAACACCAGCAAATTAAGAAAACATCTTCATCAGTTTGACAACACATGCACTGCAAATACTCACAATACAATCAAATACAGAAACTCGCTGCAAAAAGTCACAACGCAATCAAATAAAGAAATGCACTGCAAAAACTCGCAACACAATCAAATTCAGAAACGCGCTGCAAATAGACCACATCGGAAATGTTTAAGGGAACCACAAGCTTATCAATGTCTGCTCTGAAAGGTGAGATGGTTTATTTTAACATCCTGATCATATGATTCCTTAGCTTTTTTCTATATTATTAGCCTAACTAAGCTAACTTCCCTTACAAAACATAACTATGGTTTAACTATTTAAAAAAACATGGTTACTATAGTTAAACCATGGTAATCACAAATTACACTAACCATAGTTTAACCATGGTATTTGTGTGGTTACCTAAATGGTAAAAAATAAAAATAAAATTGGTAATAGTAAATGCCAAAAGCATCAGTCATCCTCCAAAGAAACACGTGCAGCCATCATCGCGGTGCATCAAAATGGGCTCACATGTAAGGAAATTGCAACAAAGAATATTGCACCTGAAAGAACCATTATTTGTCATTGTCATTTTATTGTTTTTTTGTGAGTATAGGGGTGGCCGGTTCATTTGGTCGTACTAAACCAAAGCCATTGGGCTGGTTATATAGTGTCTCTTTGGTGCCCCATAAGCAAGGTATTTGGACACCTCCGCTGCCAATGATTGCTAGTTTGGCTTAAGCCAAGTAGTTTACTTAGTGTATTTTCTTTAAGAATGTTGAGCTAAATTTTTTTTTTTTAGTAGGCCAATGATTGCTAGTTTGGCTTAAGCCAAGTAGTTTACTTAGTGTATTTTCTTTAAGAATGTTGAGCTAAATTTTTTTTTTTTTAGTAGTGATTGATGAATAAACTTGTGATTCTTTGTGGTATTGTTCCTGCTTGTCCTTTTCGTTTATTTGAAAGCCTGCTACGGGGAGGCTTATAAATGTGGGTGTGTATCTGGGGTATAATCTGATTAGGTTGCGATCACAGAAACCTCTGGAAAAATAATCTACAAATACTGATCAGCAAACTTTGCACACAATTTATGTCACTGCCAAAACTTTTGGCCATGACTGTACACTTTTACTGTAATCTGTTGTGGTCTGTGCTACTTGCTACGCTTTTCTGTATTTGGTTGTGTTGTCAGTTTTTGCACCGAGTTTCTGTATTTGCAGCTGTCAAACTGATGCAGATGTTCTTAAATTGCAGTGCGTTGAGCTCTCTCGGCCACCGTACTGTTCTTCTCATCAAGGCTGCATTTATTTGATCAAAAATACAGGTTTTTATTGTGGAATGTCATTTCATGCTTAAAATAATGGTTTTCTATTTTAAAATGTAACTTATTCCTGTCATGCAATGCTGAATTTTCACCAGTCATTATTCCAGTCCAGTATCATATGATCCTTCAGAAATCATTCTAATATGCTGATTTGGTACTCAATTTTGGAAGCAGTTGTGCTGCTTAATTTATTTGGAACCTGTGATGCTTCTATGACCTTCTTTGGTAACAAAGATTTGGTGATATGGCTTAGATACTTTGAGCCGAATGTAATTTAAAGGGCAGCAAGTTTTGGAGTTTTGACAGCACGTTGCAGTCTCTTTTTCTCAGATAGACCACTTTGAATTGACTTTGTCTCTGGCATTTTTTTCAGGTAAACAGTGTGAGCATAAGGTGTTATGACTGAGCAAATCACATAGACAATGAGTTTCACCTCATTAACAGGGAAAGGATTGAAAAGGCCCTCTTCAACGTGGCGGTATTGAGGGTGGCTATTTTTAAATGTCTGTGTCCTAGGCAACCATGTGTAGCTAAGGAAATCCTTCACTGTGGTACCCATCGATAGTAACATGCTGGAAAGCCAGTCTCACCCACACAAACCCTCCAGCTCAGTTGATTTCTCTTTAGTGTAGCCACCTACTTACTTTCAGTGAGGTATTTAAAAGTAAGGAGGTGATAAGAACAATGTTTATGGATGTTTGCAGATATTACTGCAGGTTAGGTCTAGTTCCATGTGTCATTCCATGTGTGATCTGACTTCCATTTAACAGTTAGACAGCAAAAAAAAAAAAGGTCATTAATTACCTACCCCATAATATCATTTCAAACCTGTGACGTTTCTTCTTTTGTGAAATACAAAAAAAAAAAAGCATATCCAAAACAACTCTGGACCTCACTGACTTCCAAAAAGACACATTTTGCAAAACTACTGGCAACTACTGATATACTGGTAACAAGAGCTGCACGATTAATCGTTAAAAGATCGCAATCTCGATTCAGACAACCACACGATCTCATTTCTAAATGACAATGATTCTTCCGTGTCTATTAAACCTTTGACAAATTCTTACCGGATAATTCAAATCTGCGTTCGCACTGCAGCTGACACACAGAGAGCAGTTACCATGCTTGGTTAAGAAACAGCTTCACAAACAGTCTTTTCAATTACACAGTATTTCTGTCGTACAGTCATTCATATTATCACAGAAATACTGGGATGAAAGTTTAAAATTCAGATACAAACATTGGTGTCTATGGTAGCGCGACCAAAATGGAGCAAATCCGTGTTTGAAAGTAACTGCCACATTAACGTTTGTGTCAATTGCATTGTTTCAATGCAAAAAAAGTGACTTAAATGTATAATTGAATGAATCATTTATTCAAGAGAATCGTTCAAAAACACTGATTCATCCAGTAGGTTTATGAGTGAGTCGTTGAATCATTGATTCAAACAACTTTTTCATAATTTTAATTTTAAATTGGTGTATTAAATATATTATTTTTAATTCATATACACTACCAGCCAAACGTTTTTGAACGAAGATTAATGTTTTTTTTTTAAGAATTCTCTTCTGCTCACCAAGCCTGCATTTATTTGATCCAAAGTACAGCAAAAACCAAAAAACAGTGAAATTGAAATATTTTTACTATTCAAAGTAACTTTCTATTTGAATATATTTTAAAATGTAATTTATTCCTGTTTTTTTTTTTTTTTCAAAGCAACATTTCTGAAACAGAAATATTTTATAACATTATAAGTGTCTTTTATCATCACTTTTGATAAATTTTAAAGGATCCTTGCTAAATAAAAGTATTAATTTATATCACCCCCCCCCAAAAAAATATACTGACTCCAAGCTTTTCAATGGTAGAGTGTATAATGTTACAAAAGCTTTTTATTTCAGATGAATGCTGATCTTTCTATTCATCAAAGAATTCTGAAAAAATGTACTCAAGTGTTTTAAATATTGATAATAATAATAAAATGTTTCTTGAATAGCAAGTCAGCATATTAGAATGATTTCTGAAGGATCATGTGACTCTGAAGACTGGCGTGATGATGCTGAAAATTAATCTTTGATTACAGGAATAAATTACATTTTAAAATGTATTCAAATAGAAAGCAGTTATTTTAAATAGTAAAATGATTTCACAGTATTACTACTTTTGCTGTATTTTGTATCAAGTAAATGCAGGCTTGGTGAGCAGAAGAGAGTTCTTTAAAAAACATAAATCTTACTGTTCAAAATCTTTTGACTGGTAGTGTATATTAAAATGTTTAATTTATTCAAATTAATTAAACGCTTTTAAATAGACTGCAGCAATAATATTTTGCCACATTATTTTCTTTAGTTCAGAATCGTGGGAGAATCGTGATCTCTATTTGAGACAAAAATTGTGATTCTCAATTTATCCAGAATCATGCAGCTCTACTGGTAACACTTTATAACAATCCATTTGATAACTTTAGTTAAAAGATTAGTTAAAAAAATAAAAATAAAAATAAAAAAATTGTTGAAAATGTACTCACTCTCAAGCCATACTAGATGTAGATGAGTTTGTTTCTTCATCGAAACTTAGCATTACATCACTTGTTCACCAATGGATCCTTTGCAGTGAAATGGGTGCTGTCAGAAACAGCTGATAAAAACCACAATAAGTAGTCCACTATTAACTGACAACTCCTGTCCATCAACTGACATCAACATTTTGAAGTTAAAAACATTTTGATGGGTTTGTTGATTACAAACGCATGGCTTTTTGTTTCACAAGATGTTAATTGATGGACTGGAGTTGTGTGGATTACTTGTGGACAGTTGTGATGTTTTTATCAACTGTTTGCACTCTATGGCACCCATTCACTGCGAATCCATGGGTAGCAAGTGCTGAGCTATCATGAACTAACAGTTGTATTTTAATTAATAACATTAAGTACTTTAACAAATGTATTGCTCAAAGTTAGTTAATGCATAAACCAACACTAGCTAATAGGACCTTATGTAATGTTGCCGGTATACTTTTAACCTGGCAGGTCATGTTGCAGCTGCTTAGGACAAAAACTCTGATTTGCATAGAAGATATAGCCTTTATCACATTGCTTGATCTCATCGTGTCTGGTTTGGAACTGCTTGTCTGCTTCTAAAATCTAATTGGTCGATAGTAATGTAGTTACCAGGACCAGTAAGAATGTTGATCCAGGAACATGTCCTATTTAGGTAAGTTACGTCAAGCACATCTCCTTGGTGTGTTGAGGTTATATTTGTATTTGAGCACACAAAAACAGTGTTTTACACATTTCATTGTTCAGATGTGTGTAAAAAAACCGTTAAACATTTACAAGCTTAAGTGGAATTAGTCAATGATAAATAATTAAGGTTTTTCAAAACAGCAGAGTCAGCCAGTTGCTCACCAGTGTCACTTTGATCGTACGCATCAACAGCCATAGCACACATAAAAACACATTAAAATGGGTTTAATAGAAACACATAAACTGTTAATGAGTTAAGCAGCCCCGTAAATATGCAGTTCTGTCTCATGAGTGGTTATTTTCTTAATGAAAGCTTCAGAGAGAACATCATATTATCAGCATTCCAGGTACTGCCATAATCAGCATAGGGCTACATTAGTGCAATACTAATGCTGAATGATCAGTGCAGAAACTGTTATTATTCTCATCACATACAGGATTGCCAAAGATTTTTAGGCAGGAAGTGGTTCCTCAAATATTTCTCTTGCCCACGGATGTCATACCAGACAATGCAGTGAGCAGAGTATATCTCTGTTCCAGTGCCATTCCTGGTTTGCCCTGTATGTATGGGCTACATTAGTGCAATACTAATGCTGAATGATCAGTGCAGAAACTGTTATTATTCTCATCACATACAGGATTGCCAAAGATTTTTAGGCAGGAAGTGGTTCCTCAAATATTTCTCTTGCCCACGGATGTCATACCAGACAATGCAGTGAGCAGAGTATATCTCTGTTCCCGTGCTATTCCTGGTTTGCCCTGTATGTATGTGTGTGTGTGTGTGTGTGTGTGTGTGTGTGTGTGTGTGCTTTTATATACACATTTATGTGGTCCAATGGACAGCAAAGACTTTTATATTGTTACAATATAAAAATTACACTTTATTCCACCAATAAATGTTGAAAAATGCTTAACTTTCTATTCATCAAAAAATCAAAACTAAGCATGGTTTTCGGTTGTTATAACATATGAGCATAGTGATATTTACATATGAATATATATATTGTATTTTTTGGTTGTCCCCACCATTCATTTTCACAAGAAAAAAAAAATCATAATTGATCATTTTTTTTCAATTGTGGAGTTTCCGTCATTAAACACCAATGTTCCCACTCAGTCCTTGCTTGAAGCACAATCCACTTCTACCTCGTAGCGTGCACAAACTCTTCATACATGGTATAGTTCAGGAGCAGTTCTTTTTTTCTCTCTCTTCCAATTCACAAGGTTTTTGCTCATCCTTTTTATGTAATTTTTTTTTAATAATTTTTGTTTTTAGAATGCGTCACCCCCAAACTGTCACCACATTGTTCCAGTCATGCTGTGATAATCACTAGATTCTTCCTGTATGTATGTGTGTGTGTGTGTGTGTGTGTGTGTGTGTGTGTGTGTGCTTTTATATACACATTTATGTGGTCCAATGGACAGCAAAGACTTTTATATTGTTACAATATAAAAATTACACTTTATTCCACCAATAAATGTTGAAAAATGCTTAACTTTCTATTCATCAAAAAATCAAAACTAAGCATGGTTTTCGGTTGTTATAACATATGAGCATAGTGATATTTACATATGAATATATATATTGTATTTTTTGGTTGTCCCCACCATTCATTTTCACAAGAAAAAAAAAATCATAATTGATCATTTTTTTTCAATTGTGGAGTTTCCGTCATTAAACACCAATGTTCCCACTCAGTCCTTGCTTGAAGCACAATCCACTTCTACCTCGTAGCGTGCACAAACTCTTCATACATTGTATAGTTCAGGAGCAGTTCTTTTTTTCTCTCTCTTCCAATTCACAAGGTTTTTGCTCATCCTTTTTATGTAATTTTTTTTTAATAATTTTTGTTTTTAGAATGCGTCACCCCCAAACTGTCACCACATTGTTCCAGTCATGCTGTGATAATCACTAGATTCTTTGTGTAAGGAGGAGATGGAGGTGAACTAGGGGCTAAGACTGAAGCGCTGCACTGAGTTAATGGAGGATGGGTTTACTCACTACTTCAGATTGAGATGGAGCAGATTGAAGTGGACACTATTGACAGAGATTTGAAACAGAAACCGGAGAGGCATTCTGCCACAGAATGTCACCTTGAGGTTGAAGGGTTATTTTCGATCAGGAGTGCACTGTTACATAGATTAATGGAGTGAAGACAAGCAAGGCAGACAACAAACCACTTTGCTCGTCTCATCCCTGCACTGCTTCTTGAAAGGCTAAAGGAGATTTTAAGACTTCCAACAGTCTCAAGGACGGAACTGAAAGGATCATGGCCGATTTTGTCTGTGTCTGAGTGTTTTGCAGTGTTTTCGAGTCTGGGCTTTGGTAAGGAGGGTTTTGCTTTAACTTTAGAAAGAAACTGAACAGAAACCTTGAGAACCTAAATAAAGATGCCATGACTGAGTTTTTAGGAAAACGGAAAACCGTAGATATAATACTATAAATCAGTGGTTTTTAAATTTTCTGATTCCAGAGACCCCCTAAATATGATGCCCTTGTGAGTTGCTAAAATATAAAGGGAGAGATGTTTTCTTGTACAAAGTCATTTTAAAGCACATAGTTTCCAAAATAGTTTTTATATTATTTTACAGATGTTTTTTCTTTACACGTTACCTATAGAAAACAAATCACAATTAATAATAATTAATTAGGTTTCTGTAGAATAAAATAGTACTATTAAATTTAGTGACTATGAATGTAAAAAATAAATATGCTAAACATATTTCCTATGTATAAAATGTACTTTGTGTTCATATGCATAATATTTTAAGTGTACACTAACTTTGACCAAAAAATTTTTTGCAGAGATTTTCTGAACCTTTCAGACAAGGAAATATAGAAGTCTTATGTCCTGACAAAATTAAATATGTCTCTGAAAGGAAAATGTATTAAAGCAAAGACTTATGCAACTCTGAAAATGTGTAAGACATTCAAAATGTATAACTCACCAAGCCTGTTCCCTTTGTTTAAATATTTCAGTATTTTTGTTCAGAATCATTTGCCAGTGGCATCTGAAACCAAACTTATGAATTGTTGTGAAGATAATTGAAAAAGAAAGAAATTATCTCTGTCTGTGACTCATTTTCTGGTTAAATGGAATGCCAGCATGAGAACTCGTATTAACAAGATTGTTTTTTTGTCAGTGTCACGTGATGCACAGAAACAAATCATTTAAAGGATCACAGTTATAACGCATGAAAAGCACACTGAACGTCAGTATGTCTTGGCGTGTTTGTTTTGCTCTTTTATTTTTGAATATTTTATATATCTTTACAACCCACTGAATGTTATGATGCTTGTGTCATTACTGAGACTGACATCTTTACACAAGATTTTGAACTGCTTCAAACAAAATATATATTTTTTCTGAGATATCAACCTCCTACTCATTGTCTCACAAAGAAAAGGATCTTAATTTCCTTTTCCCCCAAAACATAGATGATTGCATGTAAATACACCAACCACCATCTACTTACACTATCATAATCATTATCGCTAGAAAATTGGATTTGCTCATGAGAATCCAGCTGAATGTCATGAGGTCAGTATATTTTAATCATGAATAAATACTTCAGAACCTTTTACGTTCAGTGAGGTGCTCTGCAAACAAGTTTGTATGTCTTGTTCCGTTCTATCAAGCACATGCAGTGTATATAGGCTATATATACAGGTGTGTGTGTGTGTGTGCATATTTTCACTCCAAACAAATCCGCAGCAATGCATGGTAGTGGCGTTTCATTCTGGAATGAATTCGTGTTTTGAACGAACCATTTTGTAAATAATTCAATGACTCACTCAAAAGGACAGTCACTTGTTTTGTTCCTGAGTGCACCAGTGTTTTGAACAGTTTGGTTTAATGAATGATTCAGTGACTTAAGATGCACTTGTTTAGCTCCTGAATGACAATCACTTGTTGCCATCTACTGGTGAAATAATGTAATCTACAGAAAGAGTATAAAATATATAAATTGTACATCTAAATTGATTAAAACCAGGCTAAATCTACCCCAATGCAACTATTATAACTATTTTAATGCTTAAAATTGTAGCTGCATGTCTACAAAAACTTGATGATTGATACTAGATTGTGCAACACAAGCTATTTCATAAAGTAAATTTCCAGAAAAGGTTCAATTTTTAAAGACGAAGAAGCTTAATTGAAAGCACTGATGTGTTAGTAGGATGTAAATATTGCATTTCTATGTGCTATACTTTACAGATAAAGACACCGCAGAAAAGCATACCACTTAACCTAATCCCAAAGGTATGCAGTGCATTCAGAACCTTTCCACATCTAAGACAAACTGTTAATTTGGGTCCTGACAGTAAGACCAGTAGAGAGTTGACCTGAGCAGTAATGAATGGCATAGTGTCCTTTTCTTCCTCCAGTGAGTCAACTCTGTAATATTTGATGTCGTTATGCTGAATGCTTCACAACAACACAAGGGAACAGATTGGAGCTCCTACATAGAAATCATCTTTTGCCTTTGACTCAACTGCTGGCTGAGAGGCTGAGAAGTGATTTGCTTTTCTATTATGCCAGATAGCAGAGAAGTGCTGCTATTTATGGTCTCGAACTCTTTCCCAGGCCAATGCCACTGTTGTGTACCTCTCGGGTGTATGCTCACACACATAGAAACAAAGTTATTTTTGTTTTGTTTCTGTGTTGCCTACAAAAAAAGCTGTTAAACATTTTCACTGTTATTGTTTAGAAAGATACAGAAATCAAACTGTTCATTTGACAAACAAAAAATATAAAATAAAAATATGACTAACTTTATTATATTAATTATATTATATTATGCTGACAATGTCTTTGCACTTTTTTATTGTTTATTTATTTATTGTTATTTATAGTAAGAAAAAGTAGAGTTCGACCAATTGATCGGTTTTACGATTAATCGGTTATCGGCAAAAATTCATGCCGATAGTTTTTCCAGGTTGGGTCCATTGCTGGAGTGGCTGAGAAGGTCCGCTGATTAGGCCTGGGTGATAAAACGGTATCGATATTTATCGACGGTACACCTCCTTCGATATCGATAGAAAAAACGTTCAATATAGTGTATGTGCTATGAGTGATGCAGACAGCACGCACGAACACATGCTGAAATGAGTGCTGTGCCTGCCTGTGATGAGGAGATTGTGAATAAAGAATGAATATTAGTCAAATTTAAAATAAACATTTGCATTTGAATGTTAGATGTGCATCAGGGTGCGTGAGATGCGGTGATGTAAGTGACGTTGTTGCATTTTAATGTTTTGTTAGTCTAGCCCACGAGACACGCCATGCGTTATTCATTCAAAATATTAGAGAAATATAGAAGCTCAGTGCGGAGAAGATCTTGATAAAGGTTAAAACTGAAACCAAGCCATTCACACAGAACGCATATTCAGTGCATTTTTAGATGGACAAATATGACTGCTGCACTCGCGTCTTACACGAGATGTATAGAAAGCCATGCAAAGTTAAAACGGTTTAAACTTTTAGAAAACGCATCACAAATTTGTCTAGGTTTATTCCTTTTCAATGAGTCTCATATGTTTTTAAATGCAATCTGTGTGATGAGCGATTCGGCTCTTTAGATTAAGCAATGCATAAATAAATGATGCTGTTTTGTTCATTGTTTATGCAATTTACGAAATTATATTTGATTTTTATGAGTTAATTTAGACGTTATGCATGTTTTAATAGAGTTACTTCCTTGCGTTGACAATTTAAATGTGCTGCATTATTTTGCTCATTGCACCCTCCTGTGTCCTATTTAATCTGCATATAAAACAAATTAGATATGTTTAATTTTTATTTTGTGTTTGACTGTTAAAACAAAAACTATTTGTTGTTTGTCAGTGGTTAAATAAAAAAAAAAATTCTATTGCTTTTTGTTTTAAAAAAAGGTTATATAAAATGTCAATTATCTATACCGAACGATATGAAACATTATATCGTTGATACATTTTTTAGCTATATCGCCCAGCCCTACCGCTGATACAGTTCGAGAGTGTCCTCTAGAGCCAAATCACTGACACCTCGTGCTGTTTGTTTTGACACGTGACACTGCGCGGTGCACAGAGCAGGACACTTCAGATGCCGATTTAAAACAGACAGTGAAACGTTGTGTATACAGTACACTACATGTTTTACTTATCATTACTAAGTAATTTGTTTGTTGCATTAGTGGAGAAAGGACCGGAGTATGTTTGCTGTCACGGCTGAGAGACTGCGAACATTAGCAGCACCTCAAGCGGTTAAAACAACTTGACCAAAACACACACAAGACCGACCCATATGTTTAATGTCACTATTGTTACCATCATTTTGCATTAGTTTATATCCAGCTGGTCACGTCAATGTATTTGATTGCCAGCGAAGTTGCATATTTAAAGGTAGTGATGTGAGAAAGCACAATTATATGTTCGTGCAGCCGACAGAAATCCTGCCGTGTCGCCGCAGAGAGCCATTCACATAGTTTTCCATTAAATTACATCATATTTCTCCCAAATCGTTGTTAATGTGTATAATGACTTCATTCTAAGCTGGAAGATTGTGTATTGTGCATTTTTCAGCGAAACATTTGTCTTTCTGTGGCTCTAATAAAGTATGTGCTTCATATAAAGAGCTATAATATAGATTGTGCTTTCACTTTCATTTGCTCTGTTTTTTTTAAAGGGGTCATATAATGCGATTTCAATTTTCCCTTTCTCTTTGAAGTGTTACAAGCTCTTGGTGCATAAAGAAGATCTATAAAGTTGCAAACTAAAGTCTCAAATCCAAATAGATATTCTTTATAAAAGTTAAGAGTCAACCACGCCTACCTAAATGGCTCATTCTCACACGCCCCCACATATCTACATCACGATGTGGGAGGATTTGCATAACACCGCCCAAATGTTCATGCAAAGAAAGAAGGTGTAACTTTTATTCTCGCAGTAGTATTGTTGCTGCTGCCATGTCGTGAAGGCGCTGTGTGTTTCGTTGTGAAAGTGAAACTACTTTGTTTGGCTTTCCAAAAGAGGATGATATCTGCTTCATCATGCCTTGAGCTGATCCGTGCTGGTCGCTGAGGAAATACATCAACTTCGCGCTGTGGATCGGCTTTCACCGTGGACAAAGCGGAGTCCAGCCCCGGGGTCGTCACATGTGGTTGCCGCAAGCCCACCGGCCGCTCCTTCATCGAATCCGCCGGCCGTGCTGTTCTCAAGCCCCCGGCCATTCCTCACTCTAGCCCTCCGGCCTCCACTCACTCTAGCCACCGTGTGTTTCTTTGTGAAAGCGAAACTACTTTGTTTGGTCTTCCAAAAGAGGACACGACTAGAAATCA
>NW_015505226.1:2194502-2195887 GCF_001515645.1 Sinocyclocheilus grahami
ACGCTCAAAAACAAACAAAGAGACAGTTTTTTTCAGTTGTTTGTTTACATTCGAAAACCAGCATGGCCGCTGCAGCATGCAAGCCCCGCCCCTTTGTGTACCCTCAGAAGAGCTCTGCGCATTCTAAACAGCTCCACAGACAGAAGCAGATCAAGCACACTCCTGAAGCACTGTTTGCTGACTATGACCGCAGTACAATGACCAACCTGCTCTTCTACACTGAAAGCAGCTCCTTATGGCATACTGCTTTCTGCCAACACTTCACCTTCACCACAAAAAGAGGCATCTGTAAAGGCCGACAGATCCTGGTATTTGAAGATGCTGAAGGAAATGAGGAATCAAGAATTTTATCTCTGAACTTATACCACAACGGCACTGTCATGATCCAAGGCTCGGAGCCTGCCCTCCAAGCATTTACAGCTGCCTTTATACAAATTAAACAGCAGGCACATCTTAATACAAGTTTCATGCAGGATCATAAAGATACAAATACAAACTCTTCTCCTGTAAAAGACATCCAAAAGACGACAACAGCTGCAACAGCCTTAATTCAATCTCCCATGTCAAAAATGAAAGAGAAATTTTCACTCCTGGAAATAGACATGGTGGAACTAAAAGAATTAATAATGTCCCAGCTAAAAGACAACAGCGACTTGGAGCAGCTTAAAAAGGACATGATGAATTTAAAACAAGAGACTGAAAACCTGCAGAGAAACAAAGAACAGATGTCAAAGGAGCTTCACCAAGCTAGAGAAGAGCTGAAGGAATTCAAATCAACTTTCAGAAGACAGATAGCAGAAATTAAAACAGAAATGCAGGAAGAACTGTCTGTGTTGAAATCAGAACTTCGAAAGAAGGATGAACTTATAAATAATATGAAGGAACAACTTCTTCACGTGTCATCATCCAAAGCATCTCACGCTAAACACCTGAGCTGTCTAGAGACCCCCACTGACGATCAGCACTCCCCTGCAGCTAATTTGTAAATTTGTAAATCAGATCCACAGACCAAAGCCCACCGCACTGCTCCACACAACCCCACCCAAACAGAAGCTCTTCGACTCCAACACTCCAACGGAAAATATATAAACGAGAAACTCTTGTTTCCAAAAATGAAAGCACAGAAAATGTGGTGCCCAAATACCAGCAAGGCTCTTCAGATCTTATCTGATAAAAATCTGAAAAAAACTTACAAGCACATCATAATCCACACAGGGACCAACGACTTACGAGCAGCGAAGGGCAACGTGGCTCCTGTGCTCAAAGAGGTGGCCCTCAGAGCCTCAGAACGCTTCCCAGAAGCTAAAATAACTCTGTCCACGTTACTGCCACGGAGTGATGTGCCTCTTCACGTGATCCATGGAAACAATGCAGAACTCTCCAGA
>NW_015505226.1:2195956-2207327 GCF_001515645.1 Sinocyclocheilus grahami
CAAGAGTGCTGAAAAGCACAGCATTTGGTAAAACAGGAGACAGAAATCTACACAGCAAGAGCAGCTCCCAGCCACAAAGAAACGTCCCCCCTCCTCCAAGAAGCAGACAGGACTCGACCCCTGGAGCACCATCACAGAGCTACGCCGCAGCAGTCCAACAGCCACAAAACCCTGCAGCCGCAGAACTCAATCATATAAGACACCTGAACCTCATCTGCTCCAAACTGGTCAAATAATGTACAAGAGTAATACTTACACACACACACACACTTAAAATGACTCTATCAATATCAATGTGGAATATTCAAGGCTTGAATTCAACAGTCTTTGGACTAAAGAGTTCAAACACAGAATTTCAGAAGAGCATCAAAGAGATGGATATTATAATTCTACAGGAGACATGGAGCAGGGCAGACACCATCACCCGCTTCCCACCCAACTACAGGGAAATCTACCTACCATCACAAAAACTCAACACGGTCTGACAGGGAAGAGACTCAGGAGGACAAATCATCTGGTAAAAATCACAATTCCACAATCACATCAACACAGTAAAGCAAGGCAAATACTACACCTGGCTTAAAATCCACAAGGAACTGCTCCCATCCAGAAAATATATATTCCTGTGTGCCATATACATCCCGCCATCAGAGTCCCCCTACTACAGCGAAGACATGTTCTCCACATTAGAAGAAGAGAGAACTAACCCCTCTGTCTGATCACAGTCAAATCATTGTGCATCTCAAAAAGACAGAAAATAGCATTAACACAAAGCCCAGTAAGCTGTACAACATCAGAAAGCCATATAGATGGGCTGAAAACAGCGCTGAAGAATATCAGAAAGTACTTAGCAGCCAAAAAATACAAGCGCTGGTGGATACATTTCTAAATAACATCTATGCTCACACTAATGAGGGTGTCAATCTTGCGGTCAAAAATATAAATGACATATTTGAAAAATCAGTAAAACAATCCAAATTGAAAACAAAAAATGGAAAAAATCAAATACCCAAAAATTGGTTTGATCAAGACCGTCAAACTATTCGCAAAAAACTGAGAACATTGTCAAATCAGAAACACAAAGATCCCAATAATGCAGAGATCCACCTTCTTTACAGTGAAACACTAAAACAATACAAACATACACTCAGAACCAAAAAAGCACAATACACCCAAAAACAACTGGCAATAATCGAGAAGTCAGTGAACACAAATAAATTTGGGGAAAATTGGAACAATCTGAAAAAAAATTATCATGAAGAATTGGCAATACAAAATGGAGAAATATGGGAAAGTCATTTCCAAACATTGTTTAATAAAGTACAAACCGACACAAACTGTAAGCAAAATCAAACAATCAACCAACTGGAAAAACTAGAATTAGCAATCAAAGATAACCAAAACCCATTAGATTTCCCAATAACTGATAAAGAAAAAACTGAAAAAATCAAAAACCTCCAACTCAAAAAAGCATCTGGACCTGATGGGATATTAAACGAAATGATAAAACACACCAGCAGTAAATTCCAATCGGCCATTCTAAAACTATTCAATGTGCTTCTGAGCGTAGGTTACTTCCCTGACATCTGGAATCAAGGCTTGATAACACCAATCTTTAAAAAACGGAGATCAATTTGATCCTAACAACTACAGAGGCATCTGTGTGAGCAGCAACCTGGGAAAGTTATTCTGTAGCATAATAAATGCTCGACTACTAGACTTCATCACCACACACAATGTACTGAGCAGAAGCCAAATCGGATTTTTACCAAATTACCGTACATCTGATCACATCTATACATTACACACTCTAGTTGAAAAACATGTTAACCAAGATAAAGGTAAAATATATGCATGCTTTATTGACTTTAAAAAAGCTTTTGACTCAATTTGGCACCAAGGACTATTCTACAAACTTATTGAAAGTGGCATAGGAGGTAAAACCTATGACCTTATCAAATCAATGTACACTGAAAGTAAATGTGGCGTAAAAATCAGCACCAAATGTACGAGGTATCTTTCCCAGGACCGTGGAGTGATCCAGGGCTGCTGCTTAAGCCCAGTGCTATTTAACATTTACATCAATGAACTGGCGAGCAGTCTGGAGCGATCTGCAGCCCCTGGCCTCACCCTACACAACTCACAGATCAGATGCCTGCTGTATGCAGACGATCTGCTTCTGCTGTCTCCCACTCAACTCGCTTTACAGCAGAACCTGGACCTGCTAGAGCTAGAGCCAGACCTGGGCTCTGACAGTCAACCTGAAGAAAACCAAAATTATGATCTTTCAGAAAAGATCCAGATCCCAGGGAAGACAACACACATTTACATTAGGCACTAAGCAGATAACACACACATCACACTATAACTACCTGGGTTTGAAAATCACATCTACGGGAAACTTTAATCATGCTGTGAATGAATTGAGAGATAAAGCACGCAGGGCCTTCTACGCCATAAAATGGCAATGTCCTATAGAAATCCCTATTAGAATTTGGCTGAAAATATTAGAATCGGTAATTGAGCCCATTGCCCTCTATGGCAGTGAGGTGTGGGGTCCACTGACAAATCCCAATCAAGATTTCACCAAATGGGAAAAACATCCGATCGAGACCCTGCATGCAGAACTCTGTAAAAATATACTACACGTGCACTGAGAGATAAAGCACGCAGGGCCTTCTACGCCATAAAATGGCAATGTCCTATAGAAATCCCTATTAGAATTTGGCTGAAAATATTAGAATCGGTAATTGAGCCCATTGCCCTCTATGGCAGTGAGGTGTGGGGTCCACTGACAAATCAAAATCAAGATTTCACCAAATGGGAAAAACATCCAATTAAGACCCTGCATGCAGAACTCTGTAAAAATATACTACACGTGCACCGGCACACAACAAATAATGCATGCAGGGCAGAATTAGGCAAATATCCTCTAATCATAAAGATACAAAAAAAGGCAATTAAATTCTGGAAACATCTGAAGCTCAGTGGCCCCCAATCATATCATTATAAAGCCCTGCAATACCAAGAGATGAGAAAAGAAAGCAAGCCCCTCCCTCAGCTGGTCCAGAGCTTCATTCCTGATGCTTCACTAACATCTACTGCTGCTCTGAATCACAACATCAGAATCAATCAGATTACTGCACAAATCAAACAGAACTACATCACTCACTGGCAAACCCAAACACAACAGCAGAGTAAAGTGCAATGCTATTTGGCCCTAAAGAGAGAGTACAGTATGGCAGAGTATCTGTACACAAGTGTCAGATAAGAAACTGAGAAGCACGTTGACCAGATACAGACTCAGCGGACACAAGCTGATGATAGAGATGGGCAGACACAGAAAAACATGGCTGCCACCGGAGCAGAGACTGTGTTCACACTGTGATCTGAATCAGATGGAAACAGAACTGCACTTCCTAACAGAATGCCCCAAATACACAGATATATGGACAGTGTTCTATGATAAAATACAGCAGATCCATCAGACATTTAAAATGTAAATGTCTAATCCCTTATTTTATTTTTATTTCTAGTTTATATACTTACATACATTAGTAATTCATTTTGCACTACATGCTTAATACTTTCTATATATTATTACTATTATTATTTTTCTTTCTGTTAATACATGTGTACTATTTGTAAGCAGTCCAGCTGCGATTGCTTTGGCAATACAAATGTATAATTTTTGTCATGCCAATAAAGCACACTTAAATTGAGAAAAAAAATAGACCGAGAGAGAGAACGATTTAAAGGAATAGTTTACCCAAAAATTGTAATTTGCTTAACATTTACTCATACTCAGGCCGTCTAACATGTAGATGAGTTTGTTTCTTCATTAGGAAAGATTTGGAGAAATTTAGCATCACATCACTTGCTCACTAATGGATCCTCTGCAGTGAATGGGTGCCATCAGAATGAGAGTCCAAACAGCTGATAAAAACATCACAATAATCCACAAGTAATCCGTGCGACTCCAGTCCATCAATTAATGTCTTGCAAATAAAAAGCTGCATGTTTGTACGTTTTTTGTTTTTTTTAAATCCAAACCATAGCTTCTGTCTAAAAAGTGAGTCCTCTATCTATAATATTGCTATCTTCAGTCCTTTCATCTGAATCAGGAGAGAAATATGAATCAGGTGCATGATCTATACACTAATCAAGCACAATTTACAAGCGAATACAGTCCAAAACCATTCTAAACAAATATGTTAGTGGATTTTGATGCAAGGACAACAGGGGATAGACTTTTTCACTTTCACTGGCTGAAGCATTTTTATGGATTATGGAATATATTTTTGCCAGAAGCGATGGTTAGATTTTAAAATGTCTTAATGGCAGCTTTACACTTTACAAGACATTAATTGATTAACTGGAGTCATGTGGATTACTTGTGGATTATTGTGACATTTTCATCTCACTGATTTCATCATCATTCATGATTTCATTGATTTTCATCAAATGCTGACACACAGCTCTTTCTCCATTTCCATGGATATCAGTTAATTTGCAAAAAAGCTTGAGGGAGCACATTAAGGGCAAGTATGAAACCATCAGATTGAGAGCATATCAGACTCTTACATGCCTCATTCTTGCTTTTCTCTTCTTGTCAGAGCATAATAGTGATTTTAATGCAATTATTCAAATAACTAAAGCTTTTGCCACAGTGGAGTGCTGTGACCTCGCAGTGCACCTGAAGTCATAAGAACTACATGACTGACTGATGTGAGTTGAATTAGACATGGCATCATGACACTGTTCCTGAGTATGACGCTATATAATTGGAGAACAAATCAGATGAATCAGAGTAAAAATACCCCTTTGAACGTTTTGTTCTTGCCACTCTATTTTAGCTCTTTGTGTGCTCAAGACTGCAAACTATGGTCTCTTTCAAAGGAATACTAATTGAAAATCTGGATGCATGACATGACAGGCAGTTGTTCTGTCCTTTTAGGGGGGAAAACACATACATTCTCTCTCTCTCTCTCTCTCTCAAGAAAAGAAGAAAAAAAAAAACACTTTCAATAATGTTCTGAAAGTGGCTAAACAAACCAGGTGAGTTCGCTGGAAAATCACTGAACTGTGCTGAAGAAAGTAGGTCATTAATCTAGAACTGAACACGCAAAATACAGGATATGAAATAGAAGCATCTCTCTCAGGGCAGCAGAGCTCACTTTATCTCAGGCGTGGGATTAATATACACACCACTGTTATAGAGCAGCAAAGGATGCATACATTAACAGATTTTCACACCTGGCTATTTCAGTACATTTCGGGTAGAGAAGGTCATGAGAAGTGTTCCCATGGGGGTCCTCTCGGCAGGCTTAGCTGCAGTTAGCTGTTTCAGCAAAATTGTCCCAGAAACTTCTTCCTGCATGTTTAGAAGCAAAGTTGGCGAAGTCTGACAGTTAATCTGCAGTGTGACTAGGCCTGGGCGATAAAACGGTATCAATATTTATCGACGGTACACCTTCTTCAATAACGATATAAAAATAGTTTGATATAGTGCACAATATAGGCACGTGCTATGAGTGACGCAGACAGCACACACAAACACGAACACATGCTGAAATGAGTGCTGTGCCTGCCTGTGATGAGGAGATTGTGAATAAAGAATGAATATTAATCGAATTTAAAATAAACATTTGCATTTGAATGTTAGGAGTGCGTCAGGGAGCATCATTAGTTGAGTGCGAGATGCAGTGATAATGATGTAAGTGACGTTGTTGCATTTTAATGTTTTGTTAGTCTAGCCCACGAGATGCGCCGCTGCTGTGTTATGCATTCAAAATATTAGAGAAATATAGAAACTCAATGCGGAGAAGATCTTGAATGGATTAAAATCGAAACCAAGCCATTCACACAGATGCATATTCAGCGCATTTTTAGACGGACAAATATGACTGCTGCACTCGCGTCTCACACAAGAGATGTAGCCATGCAAAGTTAAAACAGTTTAAACCTTTAGAAAATGCATCACGAAATTGTGGAGGTTTATTCCTTTTCACTGCGTCTCTTAAGTTTTTAAATGCAATCTGCATGATGGGCGATTCGGCTCTTTGTATTAAGCAATGCATAAATACATGATGCTGTTTTGTTCATAATTGTTTATGCAATTTGCGAAATTATATTTGATTTATATGCTTTCATTTAGAATAATGCAGGTTTTTTTATAGACATTTATTTCCTTGCGTTGACAATTTAAATGTGCTGCATTATTTTGCTCATTGCGCCCTCCTGTGGCTTCGGGAGACGAGACAAAAGTTTCCTTCAGACCTATTTAATCTGCATATAAAACATTAGAAATGACGTATTTGTTTAATTTTTATTGTGTGTTTGACTGTTAAAACAAAAAATATTTGTTGTTTGTCTCAATAAATTGGGTTAATTTAAAAATACAGAGGTTAAATTAAAAAAAAAATTCTATTGCTCTTTGTTTTAAAAAAGGTTATCAAAAATGTCAATAATTATCGATACCGAACGATATGACACACTATACCGTTGATACATTTTTTTTTAGCTATATCGCCCAGCCCTAAGTGTGACACAGCGACAACAATTTGATAAAAGAAAAGGAAACATTTAGCAAAAGCACCACAAGTGCTCAAACAACAGCAAAAGGGTAGCAAACATGATCAAATACCAAACAGAAAACATCCCAGAGCTGTTGGTAAGTCCCAAAATTTTCAGTCTTACAAACGGAGTGTGAACGCTAAGACAGTATTCCCTTTGGTCTCGCCCTAAACAGGATCTGTTCAAACCCCCAACGTTGCTGTTGTACATACAATGCAATCAAGACTGTTTGAAAACAGGCTCGGTTACAGTAGCACATAGGATATGGCTGAAGATCAAAGTCAAAGCTGCAATTGTGCACCTGCCATTTGATAAGGAGATGCAAATTCTGCTTGAGTCTGATGAAGTAGCACAACAACGATGTAAGCAGTGATGTCATTGAGCACGCAGACCTGCTCGTTTGTTTGTTATAATGTGGTAGCTTGAAGTTGAACTCAATATTCGCAGAACATTTTTAAATTAACTTCGCTGTTGATGTGAACCATTCAGGCCCAAATGAGTTGCAAATTGGTGACCCTTAGAGAATTGATTGACCTTCTATTTTAGTTCATTTCTCACTTGAAATCATGCAGAATATACAGTCATCCATCAATTTTCCTATTATATGCATCAAGTGTTTCCTGTTGTTTTGAATTAATGCTTTGATTTATGCTATTATAGTTGTATAAGTTCAGCTTTCATTTACATGTAGACTGTGGTTTATTTATATTTATATCTCTCTGGAATACTTGACCCTGACCGGTTGATCGTGCCTATCTACAGTCTGATTTGTCCTTGGCATCCAATTTCCTGCACAATACTTCTGTAGTTCCATATCTTTTTTCTCAAGTATTAAAATTATTTTAACTTGGCATTTCATTTTCATTTAATAATGTATTTGGTAAGTTGCCATTTTATAAACACGGTCATTAAGAAAAAGAAAAGATGATACCCTTCAAGATCACTCTGTCTGGGCTTATTTTGCAGGATTGACCATTTGACTGTACTGTATTATTTCTGTCATTCCAAGCCATTTTAAATCTTATTTACTCAGGAAATCATACTAGACTGTCACATTTTTTTTGAAGGTTGAAGAAACTCTATCTTGCTGCTCCTGTAATCCTTCTTTGATTGTTAAGACATTTTATTGAACTACTTTTAAAGTTGCCAGACAGCAGTTTGTTCAGAAGTCTCCCCAAAGGATGTTTAGTAAAGTGTCAACAGGAAAACAGAATTTTATCTCAAAGACACATAAACACATATGTATTTTATCTTTCTATATGTAAATTATTTATCCAGTGTTTCTTTTCTTTTAAATATGTTTACTCACTTTTTAAGCTGATTTTACCCAGTTCTCACCATGAATATTAGCCTTAGATGCTGACATGACAGAGCACAGAGCATAGAAAATGCTGTGGCTACAAACGAAAGTCACTGTAATATTTTGAAGACATGGGATCTGTGTTTTCTGATTTTTACAACAGCAAAACTATTTGTGCATGTGCCATTGTCTGGTTAACCTTGTGTACCCCCAATTTCATTTCAGATTAAACACACTCAATTTTTTTGGTCACTGTCATTCTCCTATTTAATTTCCTCCTGAACAATGCAGTGAGGAGGGGGAATGAGTGCCTTTTGTATGTAATCTGCCACTGTAGTAAATCAGTTCATTACGGGAAATTATCAAAGAGCACGGGACATGATGATGGGAAAGTGAGATGCAGGACCAGAACATTCCTCTTTGGAATTTGATGTTTATCTGCTTACCCTCAGGGCATCCAAGATATAGGTGAATTTGTTTCTTCCGTAGAACACAAACAAAGATTTTTGCAATCTGTCAGTCATATAATGGAAGTGAATGGGAATCACGGCTTTGAGAGTAAAAAAAAAACACAAACAAAACCAAATTAAACCCTGCGGCTCGTGACAATACATTGACGTGTAAATACACGAAACAGTCGGTCTGTGCAAGCAACTGAACAGTATTTATATCATTTATTACCTCTTATACACCGCAATGTCCAACATCCGACGCGTGTACGTGCTCTGGCATAGTAGACATAGATATATATACGTAGATTCCTCATTAGTGACTGTTTCTATGGGCAGTGGGAATCTACTTATATATATCTATGTCTACTATGCCAGAGCACGTACACGTGACACGCGCCGGATGTTGGACATTGCGGTGTATAAGAGGAAAAAAATGATATAAATACTGTTCAGTTTCTTGCAAAGACCGATCGTTTTGTGTCTTTACACATCAATGTATCATCACGAGCCGCAGGGTTTAATTTGGTACTGTTTGTGTATGCCTCTTATACACCGCAATGTCCAACATCCGACGCGTGTACGTGCTCTGGCATAGTAGACATAGATATATATAAGTAGATTCCCACTGCCCATAGAAACAGTCACTAAGTGGGAATCTACTTATATATATCTATGTCTACTATGCCAGAGCACGTACACGTGACACGCGCCGGATGTTGGACATTGCGGTGTATAAGAGGAAAAAAATGATATAAATACTGTTCAGTTTCTTGCAAAGACCGATCGTTTTGTGTCTTTACACATCAATGTATCATCACGAGCCGCAGGGTTTAATTTGGTACTGTTTGTGTATGTTTTTTTGACTCTCAAACCATGATTCCCATTCACTTCCATTATAGGACTGACAGACTTCAACGGTTTGAGTTAAAAATCTTCGTTTGTGTTCTACTGAAGAAACAAAGTCACCTACCTCTTGGATGCCCTGGGGGTAAGCAGATAAACGTTTCATTTTTTATTTTTGGGTGAACTATCCCTTTAAGAGTCTGATTCATTCAAGTGAATCATTCATTTAATGAACCAATTGACATATAATTCACAGATTCAAGTCCCTGCACTGCTTTTTAGGTGGTTTTTACAGCAAAATACTTCTTTTCGTTAATTTTTTTTTATCTAAGTTATATAAATTAAATGTAGTTTAGTTTATTGTTGAATTTAGTGTACATTTAATGAAGTTTAATGCAGTCAGCAATCACCATAATTAAGTTCATTTAAACATATTTTTTTATTTATTTGTTTTTGCTACGGAAATACTGTACAGTTGTGATTAAATTATAAATATAATTATTATAAGTATACGTAATAAGATATTTTTCCCTTGAAGTGCTAGTAACTTGTGTACCTGACTGGTTAGGATCCAGTTTGTTGTTCTGTGAAAGAAACAATGATATCTGGTTGAAAACAACTCTTTCGAGGGTTTTCGCTATGAATGGAAGGAGAGAGACAGGTCTGTAGCTATCTGTAAGTGAAGTGTTTAATGTAGGTTTTTTGAGCAGTGGGGTTATCCGAGCCTGCTTGAATGCAGTGGGGAAACAGTTAGTAGCTATCCTGACATAATTACAGGCTTTAGGTTGCATCATAAATTATAATGGCAGCTTAATATATTGAGTTTTTTAATATGTTTGACGGCTCACTGATGATCTAATGGTCTGTTAATGATAAACCACCTCCAGAGTGTGTATAGCTGTGTGCATTCTTTTTGTGGTATTCATGATATGATCTTTTTAATAAAAGTGTGACTCTCTCACTTAAGGTTAGTAGTGACATTTTTGCTTATCTAACACTAAAATACAAACATTTCAACACATTTCTTACATGAGTAGAACACATTGACTAGCTTTATTTAGACTAGAATAAAGTGTATTAGTCTGTCAGGATGCATCATAAAGAGCAGGAATGTGATGTTAGGGCAAATGTGTTAATTTATATGTGGCTTCAGGGTATTATGAGTTTAACAGCACGGCACAGAGGTATGATACAGTTTGTGTATATGAAATCTGCAGGGTGATCTTTAGCTATCTGAAAGATGAAGAAGAAAGCGGCATAGAATGTTTAGATTGAGTTCATAACTTTGCCTCTAGCTTGGAGCTGTAACCTATTTAGCTATTTCAGTAAGACTGGAAAACCCTGTAGTTCCCATCGATAAAATAACCCTGGGGTGTCTGTAATGAGGGCAGCAGAACATGCCTCCTGCTCTGCCAGTGAACATATGCAGCCCTCTTTCAGGGGCTGAAGTTGACCCTGCAGACTTCTGCGGCATAATCATGAGCACTGCCAACATTTCTCCACAAGTCAGCACACTTATCTGTCACTTGGACTGGGTAGGCTAAGATGATCAGAGAAAACTGCCACTTTTCACGCCTGTCCGCTAGAGACCATCACGGCCTCTATTTCTTTTTGGAGAGGGTGTGAAATGGAGGGTTTGAGTTTTGAAGTACCAGGTAAGCACCTGAGTTAGATGGTGAGTTTGAACACTGAGAGGGAAGAAATGATGGAATGAAGAGAGGGGCGGAGGGAGAAAGAGAGGGAGGAAAGAAGAGGTGGAAAGGTGAGTGCTTGAGACTGGTACGGACAGAGGAGAAAGCGACGCGGAGAATGTGAATGAGCGTGTGCAAGAGCAAGGAGAAGCTGAGGGGAGGTTAGACAGGAAGGGAATGGAATGAGAAGAGTATATATGGAGGACAGGGGGAGGGGTGAAAAATGAATTGGAGTTAAAAGCAGCGTAAGCACTTTTTCGCTTCACTGGAAAGTACATGAATCTGAAAGGAGTTTTCTCCAATAGGGAATTCCTAGTGAAACTGACTTTCTTTTGGAGCACTTTTCACAACTACTTTTTCTCTGCTCCAACTCTTATGTAAAGCTATAGTTCACCCAAAAATGAAAGTCCTGTCATTATTTACTCATCCTCGTGTCATATGGGTATAGAAAAGAATCCCCCCCCCCCCCCCCCCCCCCCCCCCCCCCGTCACAGCTTTGGGTTGTTTTT
>NW_015505226.1:2207350-2218356 GCF_001515645.1 Sinocyclocheilus grahami
TGTACCCTCCCGTGGTGAATGAGGAAAAAAAAAAACCCCCCCCCCCCCCCCCCAGTGAAACTTCTGACATGTTTGGTGTTATATCTTTCATATTCATATCATCTTGTTATATATTTGTTATGAGTTGCACTGAGTAAATTCAGCTGAATAAAAAACAAAAAAAATGTGTCCTGCAAAGCAACAAAATGTGAAAAGTTTAAGGGGGATTTAGTTTATTTTCTATACCCACTGTATTTGAAGAATATCCTGGACACAAATCAATATAATGAAAGTGAATGAGGACTGGGTCTTTCAAGCTCCAAAAAAGACACAAAAAAGCACCATAAAAGTGGTTATTTTGACTCATGTGCTATATTCAAAAGGTTTTGAAGCCATACAATAGCTTTATGACAAAAAGCACAAAAAATAAAAAGTTTAAAAGTAGCAATCTCTGATTCATGAATTAATTGTTCTTTTGAATGTGATTTATTCACAAATCAGACAGACAGATCAGACAAATGTCCTACAATTCTGTATTTTCCTCACATCTTATGACTAGTAGGACTTGTAATATAGCGCATGTGTCATTTGGACCACTTTTATGGTTCTTGTATTGTGCTTTTGCAATCTTTTTGAAGCTTGAAAGCTCCCAATTCATTGTAAAGGTTTGATATGAGAGTGAGCAACGATAACAGGACTTTCATTGTTGGGTGAACTATCCTTTTAAAACATGAACAGAGGAAAACAGACTTGTTTCTGAAATTCTAAATGTTCACAAGGTAATCCTACTTTCTTTTAATTGGTTAAAAATCTAATGTAGAACAGTTCACAGTCATTTCTTTAACTAGAGACTTACACTGGGAGGTAAATTCTCAGAGTTTCAATGAGGACATAAACAGCAAGCTCCATTATTAGGCCATAGGGGATTCTAAGTGTTAATTAGCATTGTCTCAAGAGGATGAAAAGTGCCTGTTTTTCTTCAAGAGGATAACGTCTTTGAGGGACTCCACATGATATAACTGACGAACTGCATGCGGCCATTAGTAAACAACAGACTGCTCACCCGGAGGCTGCATTTATTGTCGCGGGTGATTTTAATCACTCCAACTTAAAGACAGTGCTCCCTAAATTTCATCAGCATGTTTCCTGCCACACTAGAGGAGACAAAACTTTGGATCATGTTTACACAAACATTGATGGAGCTTACATCGCGACCCCCCTCCCCCACCTGGGACAGTCTGATCACCTTTCTTTGTTTCTCACCCCTAAGTATTCACCCCTCATCAACCGTGTGAAGCCATCAGTGAGGACCATCAATGTGTGGCCAACAGGAGCAGACTCTTTACTTCAGGACAGGTTTCAATACACGGACTGGAGTATGTTTGCTTCTCAGGCTGCCTGTGGCTCTCACACGGACATTGATATCTACACCTCCTCTGTAATGGATTACATCAACACCACCGTTGACAGTGTTACAACAGAGAAACAGATCACAACATACCCTAATCAGAAGCCATGGATGAACAAGGAGGTGCAACTCCTGCTGAAAGCCCGCAACGCTGCCTTCAGATCAGATGATGCTCAGGCCTACAGCAAATCCAGGGCTAACCTGAGGAGGGGCATCAAAGGCCAAATACTGCTACAAGCTAAAGGTAGAGGAACACTTTTCTAACTCTGACCCCCAACGCATGTGGCAGGGCATCCAGGTCATCAGTGACTACAAGCCAAGCAACTCCACTCCAATGGTCACAGACGTCTCTTTCCTTAACGAGCTGAATTACTTTTATGCTTGCTTCGACAGTGACAGCAAGTGACCACCAACCCCTCAAACTCACCTCCACAGATGTCTACACCGCATTGAGCCAGATCAACGCACGCAAGGCTGCTGGCCCCAACGGCATTCCTGGATGTGTGCTTGGGGCATGTGCAGAGCAGCTCGCAGGGGTCTTCACAGACATTTTCAACCTGTCCCTCACCCAAGCAACTGTGCCAACATGCTTTAAGTCCATATCCATTGTGCCAATGCCGAAACACTCCTCCCACCTATTGTTATGAAGTGCTTTGAGCGACTGGTCCTAGCTCACCTTAAGAACTGCATTCCTCCCACACCAATTTGCCTACCGTAGCAATAGGAGCACAGAGGATGCAGTATGCACAGTGCTGCACTCGGTACTCACACACTTGGACAATAACATCACATATGTACGGATGTTGTTTGTTGACTTCAGCTCAGCATTTAACACTGTCATTCCCTCCAAGCTGACCACTAAACTTGGAGACCTGGGCATTGACACCTCACTCTGCAACTAGATTATGGAATTTCTGACCAACAGGCGACAGCATGTTAGGTCAAGTCACACCTGCTCCACCACCATCACACTCAACACCGGCGTACCACAGGGCTGTGTGCTGAGCCCATTCCTCTACTCCCTCTACACCCACGACTGCAGGCCTATGCATGGATCCAACTCCATCATCAAGTTTGCAGATGACACCACGGTGATTGGCCTCATCAGAGACAACGATGAGACTGCCTACAGGGAGGAGGTACAGCACCTGGCCGCATGGTGCACTGACAACAACCTGCTCCTTAACACCAGTAAGACAAAGGAGCTTATTGTGGACTTCAGGAAGAAGAAAGGAAACACGCATGACCCCATCCACATTAGCGGGACAGTTGTTGAACGTGTCTCCAGCTTCAAGTTCCTGGGAACCCACATCTCTGAGGACCTGTCCTGGACCACAAACACCTCCAGCCTGGTCAAGAAGGCTCACCAGCGCCTCTTCTTCCTTAGGACACTGAAGAAGAACCAGCTGTCTTCAGCCATCCTGGTGAACTTCTACCGGTGTGCGATCGAGAACATCCTTTCCAGTTGTATCACAGTCTGGTATGGGAACTGCTCATTTGCTGACCGCAAGGCACTGCAGAGGGTGGTGAAAACCGCCCAACGCATCACAGGGACACCACTTCCTGCTATTGAGGACATCCAGAGGAAACGCTGTCTACGTCGAGCTCACAGCATTCTTAAGGACTCCTTTCACCCTGACCATAGACTGTTTAACCTCCTGCCCTCCGGGCGGTGCTTCAGGAGCCTCCGAACAAGGACCAGCAGACTTAGGAACAGCTTTTTCCCGACAGCTGTCTCCTTACTGAATTCTGCCCGCTGACTCCCCCCCCACACACCACACTCACACTCCTCACCCCTACTCATCACTACATCTGGTTTACCAAAAAAAAAAAAAAACTGTTACACTTGTTATTACTTGCACTACTGTCTGTACATCCAGAATACTGAATGATCCATTTGCACACTGGAATATTTTCTATGCACTTTTTTAAATGTCCATTGCACTGTGTTTTGTACAGCTTAATGTATCGCTTACATATTCATTTGTAAAGGATGTTCATATGTTCATACTTTTCTGCTTAGTGTACATAAACGTATTACATAATCCATCTGTATAGTATGTTCATAGTACACCTATCTGTATATCATGCTGATAGTATTTAAAAATCTGTAAATTATGTCCCTAGCACTGCCTTATCTGTATATTTATTGTACATTTGTAACATATTGGAGACACTGTATATCCTGTACTTACTGCTTATTGCGCTTCTGGTTGGATGCTAACTGCATTTCGTTGCCTTGTACCTTACATGTGCAATGACAATAAAGTTGAATCTAATCTAATCTAATAAATTGGTTGTGGCAGTTACTATCTGCACATAGAGACAAAAGGCACTATTGCACTAATCCAACACAATTATTTTAAAACCATGCTCAGTCAAACTAACAAGTGCAACACCTTCGCCAGCAAGAGCCATTGCTCATTTTAATCCATACTTCTGTTGCTAATGCTGTCAACATTGTGAGGAAATGTTACATATTATATTAGCACTGGTTTTCTGTGGTTTAAAGTTACCACTTTACAGGTTTGTTGACTCTGTAATATAAATACAGTTCCTTAGAGCCCATGGTGTCCTCAGGAGACGTTGTACAGATATGCAGCTCAGTTGGAAACAGAACTTTTCCACTGACTAATCTAAAGAATTTACTCAAGCCTCCTGAGAATACATTGTTATTTCCTTAACTCATTTCTCAGGCACAGAAGTTGCTGAATAAATGAATACAAATGTCTTTGTTGTGTTTAATGGAATGTATGTCATTTACTTTGTAATACTAAGTTTGCAATGTTAAGATGAGCTAAATGTTAGTAATAGTTTCTATATTTCTGTCTGTTTTCAGAATTACAAATATATAAATAATTTGCAAATTAATTCTTTAAAAATCCTACAATGTGATTTTCTGGAATTTTTTTTCTCATTTTGTCTCTCATAGTTGAGGTATACCTATGATGAAAATCACAGGCCTCTCTCATCTTTTTAAGTGGGAGAACTTGCACAATTGGTGGCTGACTAAATACTTTTTTTCCCCACTGTATTGCTGGTAGGAAAAACAGACATATCTTGCATAACTGCATCTTTAGGAACATAAAATAACTAATTGAAGCTGTGCTCACAATAACACTAGGAAATAGTGTGTAATTGGGTGGATAAAATGTATATTTAATTAAATGGGAAACTGCAGTACAAAAGTACAGTTCCTTTCAGAGTGTGTGCTTTGAGAATGTAATCTTTATTCTTTTCTTTTGGTATCTAGAAGAGTACTCTATTTTTAACATAGCTTGCCATCATAGTGGATAAATGCCAATCATGTTGGGTCTTTGAGTTTGCTTTGAGTTGAGATTATTCTATTGAAACTCTCTTTCTTTTTTTTTCTTCTTTAGATCTGCATAAAGATAATGTAATATCTCAGTACAAAATATAACACTGATCTCTGCCATGCGTGAACTAGCATCATTCAACTTTGCATTCACTTTTTGGTTTTATATATACTTTATATATACTTTTATATATTCACTTTTTATGTATATATATATATATATATATATGTGTGTGTGTATGAAGGGGTCAGATGCAAAAGCCTCTAAGTGCCATCTGACATTTTCATCTAAAATTAGCATTTTTATCAGGCTCCTATGCTTAGGTTCAGTAATTTTATTTTAATGACAATGTATAGGTCCTTTTCTATGCCAGTAAAGTGAAATAACTGAACATAACTATGGGAGCCTGATAAAAATGCTCATTTTAGATTAAAATTTCAGACGGCACTTACAGGCTTTTGCATCTGAACTCTTCATATATATATATATATATATATATATATATATAAATTTCTGGACTCCTTTTTAATGGTTAAATTAAATTGTATTAATCAAAAAACATATCTAATTAATTAAAATCATGAAACTTAAACAATTTAACATCAATTTATTAAAAGTTTAACAAAGATTACGTGTTTAGGGCCCTATGAAATGTTTTATTTTTTTCCAACCTTATGTTTTATTGTTACCAAATTCTGTATTTTAACATGTCTAATTATTTGAAAGCATAAAAACGAGTTTCATTTATTATTACAATAGCCTAATGATTTTTCCTCAGAAATTCTGTGTTGTGTATTTACATTTTTAAGGCATAAAACAGTAATTTAAGTTATCTTTTAATTAATGAAAATTAAACCAATTAAATTTTTTGAAAAATAAAAGGGATTAAATATTACAATTAAAACATTGAATGAATATTGTATGCGGGCCGCCCCCCTAATATAATGGCAGGGGAAACACTGTACAGGTATGCATGTATATAAAATACTTTAAAAAGATTTTGTTCATTGAATGTACATACTATTAATTAATTATATGAAGGATTGTAACACAGAATAGCATATCCTAATAAAATTGGCACCAAACAATACACATTTTTTCTGTGCTCCCAAGCAACACTTTGGACCACCTCAGACCTGGACTTCCCACGGTGCCGCTCCCCTGGGGTCGTGTCATGGCTAAATGCCATATTCATTTAATGCTGCTCCATCCCATCCCTCTGGACGTGAACATTCCAGAGCTTGCATAACTCTGCCTTGGCCTGTTTTATCATTCATTCAACAGGCCTTTATTTATATATTCTCTTTCTCAGATGATAAATGGCACAAGGAATTTAATTAGAGCTATGGGAGGAGAAGGGGCCTGATGAATCTCACACACAAATCAAAGGTGAAAGTGTGTGTGTGTGTGTGTGTGTGGGACAGAGGAGCAGGGATATGTCATTACCACAGATGGCGTGATGTGCCTGTCCGGCATGGTGGAATTAACCCACTCATTCTGATCTCAACAGCTGAGGGAGCCACTCTGCTCAGTGCTCAGGGAAATCACTAATCTGTATGCAGGTCATTTGTGGACACGACAGGAACCAAAGCAGAAAATGACTCCTTACTCACAAGAGCCTGGGCCAGACAATTTACTGTAATGAGTGATATTCCTACTAGTCCTTCAGAAATTACGTATGAAAATATTTCCACTCTGAAATACTTCCAGAGAATATTTTTGAATGAAGCTTGATGGAGACGGTTACACTGGTGCAACAAATGTCCCTTGAGGTTACAACACTTTATTGACAAAACCAGGGTGGTTATGTATTTTGGAGAACAGTTAAGAATACCTATGTTAACAATACTGAAACTGCGTTCATTTATGATAAAAATTATTGGACCTTATGGGACTGCCCAAAAATGAAGCCATTCTGATGCCCTCTTAAAAGAAGAGTTCACACAAAAACGAAAATGAAAGTTCAGCTTTTTTTTTTCTCACCCGGATGCCATTCCAAACCTTGTATGCTGTTTTTTGTTCTGTGAAGCACAAAGTAATAATAATATAATAATAATAATAATAATAATAATAGCACACAGCAATAGTAGATCTATAGCAATGGTAGCTGTTCTTACTGAAATGCAATTGTACAACAATGGTTATTATCCTTTGAATCAACCTCTACAACAAAGCCAGCACCTAATGAATGTGTTGGCATACAACCACTGACATAAATGTGTCTGTCAGGATCTCTAAGGAAAGGGAAAATTAGTTGTTTCATTTCCTATTCATTAAATTAGTCTTCCCGTTGCAGTGTACCACAAAGCAAGAACCTTGATTTTATATGTATTCTCCACACATTACCATTTCTGCAGCAGTCCTGATGGATTATCCAAACAAAAACAAGTCTGATGGAGTCAAAATATGGCAGACTGTTAATAACAAAATTATTTCAGTTGAAACTCACAAACTGCCAAACCTGCTGAGAAAATGTGCAACCTAGTAAGGTAAGCGAGGGCTTGCCTTGCGATAAGGACATCCAGTGGGATACAAACAAACATGTTGCTACATTCCACCATCCATTTTGCAATGGCATACTGCATGTTTACACACATATATACATCATAGTACAGTAACTTTGTTTTGTATTTGATATACAGTATTTTTATTGTGTGTGTCGTGTTTACTAATGTTTTGGCGACATAATTCCTTGTTTATCACACAAGTAAAGCTTCTTCAGTGAATCTCTCCCACATCAGCATCAGCTTTGTGATTTAGAGTGCACACTCAATACTGTAAAACATTCAGGTTTTTATTCAGCGTTTGATGCTTGCCCGCAGCTTTGAAGCAGCACTCCAAAACCTAATTAATATAACAGATTGTCTAGCAGCACACAGACTGTGACAGTCTGGAAGTCTCAAACAACAAGAAAATGTTTGCACTCATTTCGTTATATGGGATTATTCATAATCTTTCTAGTCAAAAGAGCAAAGTTAATGCTTAATTTTACTTTGTGGCTTATAAAATGGCAACAGTTTGTCTTTAGGCATCTTTGAACCAACAGACTCTCCCTCTATTGTTTACCATCTGTGCAGTGTTTTTGTCCAGATGTAACAATAGTTCTGCTTATTCTTATTATTATCAAAACATTTTCACTTGGACGGCGATTAGACCTGAAGTGATGTTCTTTTCTGCCTACCTCTGAACTCCCTTTGGCTTCTAGAACAAAAGGTCACAATTATGGCCTGACGGCTCTCATGCCCACTGACTTGTGATAAATGAGACTGGTATTATAATGAAGAGACCCACCTTTGGGGAGAGATAGCAAAAGGTCAAATGACTGTCAGGCCTTTGCAGGTACGTGGGGTTGGAGGGTGACAAGCTCCATTAATTATGAAGTGGGACAATCAGTTTATATTGGAGGAGGAGGCACTAAGACAAGTTTTCAAAGTTTTTGATGTCAAGGTCCCCTAAATATAATAATCCACCCCATTCATATAATATAATGGAATATAGACTCATATTTTTGCAATGCAAATGCATTTTGATGAATATAACCTCATTTGTACTATGTGTGAAATAGTAACTATGTTAATTAAAACGCGTGTTGTTTGCAAAATAAAATAATTGGTTGTCCTAACATTGTCCTAAAGCCAAAAACACTTGTATTAAGTTGGCAGTGTATCTTTTTTCTACCAACTCTTAGAGCAATGTTAGATTATAAATCCGAAGAGAATCATTTTATAGCACTTTTCACAATAAATACTGTTCCAAAGTAGTTTTACAGATAATAGTGCCTTACAGCCCCCAGTGAACAAACTGAAGGCAACAAACGTGATGAGAAACTCTCTCAAAAGATACAGTAGAAATACAAACTCTTTTGTTAAAAGTATGTACATTGCATGTTCAGAGAAATAAGAAATGTCTTTTAATAGAATATAATAATAATCTCATGATTATTTTCTTTAAAAAATTAGAAGGAAATGTAACAAAAAATATTAAATATCAAAATATTAACATTATTGTGAATGTTTATTTATTTATTAGGTAACACTTTATTTTAAAGTGTCCTAGTTACATACAGTGGGTACGGAAAGTATTCAGACCCCTTTAAAATTTTCACTCTTTGTTATATTGCAGCCATTTGCTAAAATCATTTAAGTTAATTTTTTTTCCTCATTAATGTACACACAGCATCCCATATTGACAGAAAAACACAGAATTATTGACATTTTTGCAGATTTATTAAAAAAGAAAACTGAAATATCACATGGTCCTAAGTATTCAGACCCTTTGCTGTGACACTCATTTATTTAACTCAGGTGCTGTCCATTTCTTCTGATCATCCTTGAGATGGTTCTACACCTTCATTTGAGTCCAGCTGTGTTTGATTATACTGATTGGACTTGATTAGGAAAGCCACACACCTGTCTATATAAGACCTTACAGCTCACAGTGCATGTCAGAGCAAATGAGAATCATGAGGTCAAAAGGAACTGCCTGAAGAGCTCAGAGACAGAATTGTGGCAAGGCACAGATCTGGCCAAGGTTACAAAAAAAATTCTGCTGCACTTAAGGTTCCTAAGAGCACAGTGGCCGCCATAATCCTTAAATGGAAGACGTTTGGGACGACCAGAACCCTTCATAGAGCTGGCCGTCCGGCCAAACTGAGCTATCGGGGGAGAAGAGCCTTGGTGAGAGAGGTAAAGAAGAACCCAAAGATCACTGTGGCTGAGCGCCAGAGATGCAGGCGGGAGATGGGAGAAAGTTGTAGAAAGTCAACCATCACAGCAGCCCTCCACCAGTCGGGGCTTTATGGCAGAGTGGCCCGACGGAAGCCTCTCCTCAGTGCAAGACACATGAAAGCCCGCATGGAGGACTCCAAGATGGTGAGAAATAAGATTCTCTGGTCGGCTCCGGACCTCAGACTGGGCCGAAGGCCAACAAGACAACAAGACAATGACCCTAAGCACACAGCTAAAATAACAAAGGAGTGGCTTCACAACAACTCTGTGACTGTTCTTGAATGGCCCAGCCAGAGCCCTGACTTAAACCCAATTGAGCCTCTCTGGAGAGACCTAAAAATGGCTGTCCACTAACGTTTACCATCCAACCTGACAGACCTGGAGAGGATCTGCAAGGAGGAATGGCAGAGGATCCCCAAATCCAGGTGTGAAAAACTTGTTGCATCTTTCCCAAAAAGACTCATGGCTGTATTAGATCAAAAGGGTGTTTCTACTAAATACTGAGCAAAGGGTCTGAATACTTAGGACCATGTGATATTTCAGGTTTTCTTTTTTAATAAATCTGCAAAAATGT
The DNA here is from genome assembly GCF_001515645.1 of Sinocyclocheilus grahami. Classification (NCBI taxonomy): domain Eukaryota; kingdom Metazoa; phylum Chordata; class Actinopteri; order Cypriniformes; family Cyprinidae; genus Sinocyclocheilus; species Sinocyclocheilus grahami. The sequence continues at coordinate 2,217,356 of NW_015505226.1, forward strand.
CAACAATTCTGTGTTTTTCTGTCAATATGGGGTGCTGTGAACCATGGCGAGCACTAAGTACCAACTCTGCCATATTGCTATGGGAGTTGCCCCTGAGATGTTAGACGGCTGTCAGTGACGTTATTCCCTACGAGCAAAGACCTAGGCTACATACCCCAAAATACTTACCTGTTCGGGCCAGACTCCTGGGCCCGGGGTAGACCTCAAGGCTTGGAATCAGGAATAGATTCCTTTAAGGGAATACGACCAAGAGCCTAGAATCATACTAGTCTTGGCCTGTCACACAGGGGCTACCGCATGTTTCTCTTTGTATGTGTTGAAGGAGGATACATAGGAGGAGTGGTGCCCAAGGCGGAACCAGGATTTTAAACCACTCAGAAAGAGCACGAAGTTGTTGCGCGTAGCTCTTACCGTACAGGATTTTAGAAAAGTGGGCAAAGCATAACGTGCACACTTCTTACCGTACATGATTTTAGAAAAGTGGGCAAAGCATAATGTGCACACTTACCAGCTATGTGAATTTTAGAAAGTGGGCAAAGCATAACGTGCACACACTTGAAATACCGTTCTAGGGGTTCTTGTGGCACCCTGAAAGAGCAGCCCGTAGATAGAAATAGCGCATCCCCAAAAACGCTATGTCTACGGCTATAATGCTGGAGTGGCTAGCAGTAAATCTGTAGCTGAGGGAGCAAACATCCAGCTCTCAATCGAGAGGGAGCCCAACCTACAGCATGTTCCAAAGCTGGAACAGCTAGCAGTTATTTACTTAGCTGTGGGAGCAACACACCTAGTTCTCAATCCGAGAAGGGGGCTCGACCTACAGCATGTTCCAATGCTGGAACGGCTAGCAGTAGTTTACCTTGGCTGAGGGAGCACAAACCAAGCTCTCAACGAGAGGGGGCTTGACCTGCAGCATGATTGTAAAATCAGAAGGGTAAGCATACTGCAAGCTAGCCAAACACTCAGCGCATCAGGGAGGCAGAGGAAGGGCCTAATTCACC
>NW_015505226.1:2221348-2221757 GCF_001515645.1 Sinocyclocheilus grahami
GACCCCTGAAGGAAATGAGTAGATACTGAGGTATCACTCTGATCCGGACAAAAGCGCTGACGCCCTGTCTGGATCACATCCCTTAGGTCTTTTACTTAACTTTCTTTGACCCGCGATTCTTCCTACCCCTACCCGCGGGCGGGGGAGGAGCGTGAGCCGTAACACTAGCCTTCTGAGCCAGTCTCTGATCCTCAAACCGAGACGGGCTCGGACCCCTGGGTTGTTCGGGCTCAGACGTGGACTTCGTGAAGGCCGCTATCCCGGTCTTTCAGCAGGTCAGCCTGATATGCTTGGAGCATCACCATCATGTGCAATGAAGCGACAGCCCGACCTGCTGCTGCTGCGTATGCCCTGGCATCCGAGCGAGATGTCAAGGAGGGGAGTCTTAGAGGACGTCTCACCCATAGAG
>NW_015505226.1:2221829-2222091 GCF_001515645.1 Sinocyclocheilus grahami
AAAAAACGGCCTCTTCCATTCCTTCTCAATCTTTATATGGAAAACAGGAAGAAAGGAAGGCTCACTTGAGCTGGAGGGTTATGGCCAGAAAAATAAAGTTCATCGAGATACTCTTGACGTCATTTTCTTCACCTGCTTCACGGCAAGTAAAGCCTCACCGTGGCGCGATTCATAATTTCCAAAAGCTCATCATACACAGGGCAGGAGGATTGGGAAGGCTCAGCCTCAGCTTCTTTGCCCTCCTCAGACATTTCCTGCTTTT
>NW_015505226.1:2222550-2223381 GCF_001515645.1 Sinocyclocheilus grahami
AGAGAATGATGTGTGCTCCCAGCGCCTATTTATACTATAGTCGCACCGGTAGTGACGTCATGGCAGTCGCCGGCCAACGAGTTGGTGTTTTTTCAATGTATGCTTCAGACACGGGTCACGACGAGGCGTTCCCCATAGCAACCCCTAGAGGACGCAGTTCGAAGTTCCAATGAAAGGGAACCTAGTTTAACAGTTTGGTCAAACCCTTCTGAATGATTTATCTAACAAACAAAAAAGCATATGATTCTTGAAATTCATTTGGTCATATAGGCCTATATATACTGTATATACAGTATATATTGTGTACTTGGACTGATATATATATATATATATATATATATATATTTATATATATATATATATCTTCTGATTTAAGACTATTTAGAACTATTTAGATATGGGTCAGCTGCACTGTTCCCTAAACCTATACTTAAGATTTGGAGACCAAATATAACTCTATAATTAATTTTTCATATTTGCCATAACATTACTACATTATATTCTAAGTGTTTAATGCATTTGCAGAAAATGTAATTACATGTAACTATCATATAACTGTATATTCACTGTTTTAGAGAAGAGTGCCATTATATGTATAGCTAATATTAAGTGGATTTTCATTTTAAAAAATCTTTAAAAAAAACTCCCAATAAATGGCCAAACAGCAATGCTATTAGAACATTTATTGTTATATCTTGCATCATTTAAAACTATTTTTACATTTGATGTTGATTTGAGGAGTTGTTACTTATTATTGCATCATACCAACTGAGAATTTATTACAATGATTTTGTAGCGTCTGGACCACTCAAACACACAATATATATTTTG
>NW_015505226.1:2223960-2242101 GCF_001515645.1 Sinocyclocheilus grahami
GCACTAAGTACCAACTCTGCCATATTGCTATGGGAGTTGCCCCTGAGATGTTAGACGGCTGTCAGTGACGTTATTCCCTACGAGCAAAGACCTAGGCTACATACCCCAAAATACTTACCTGTTCGGGCCAGACTCCTGGGCCCGGGGTAGACCTCAAGGCTTGGAATCAGGAATAGATTCCTTTAAGGGAATACGACCAAGAGCCTAGAATCATACTAGTCTTGGCCTGTCACACAGGGGCTACCGCATGTTTCTCTTTGTATGTGTGGTGTAGATCTGCTGAATATGCAAATGTTTCAATAACTTCATGTTCTTATTTTCGCTTCTCTTTAAAGGGTTAAGCTTTAACCCTTTCCTATACAAACTGTGTGTGTGTGTGTGTGTGTGTGTATGTGTATGTTAGACCAGTTTATGTGTTTATGTAGTATGTTAGACTAGTTTAAGTGTTTATGTAGTTAATAAAACCTTACTTGTATCACACTTGACGTGGTTCATTGTTTGCTTATAACTGGAGTCACTTAATCATACAGATTTATGCTACAAGCTTTTGTAGAATTGTACAGTAAGGAAGTTATTTCCCTTAACCAGGAAATTAACGTTCTTAGAATTGACAAGACAGTTGACCCTGAGAGGTCAGCTAAATATCTACAGTGGATCTAAAATATTCATAATTAATTATAACTAGTTATGGTTAATTATTCATATTTCCCATGAGCTGAGTCGCTACAATTTTAAATTCAGTTGAGGTATCTGTCTGACATATTATGACATAACATTGATGTTTTATATAAAGTCTTTAGGGCCATAGGCTATAATAAATTGTTTTTAGATAAATTGCACAGAGACCAACCAGTTGGATAGAGGTTATGTACAAATCATCCAAGCACCCAATTCCTAGCCATTTCTAAAGGCTACATTTCATTAAAATTGCTAAATATTATTAAATTGGAAAGAAATTACAGATCCATCTTTGATTGTCAAAAGAATTCCAGGTTCAGTTCCCTCTCACCCAATTAGATTTCACGTAGTATTTTCATCGGTCAGTTGTGGAGGTCTGATTGGTTAAAGCTTTATTTATATAGTACCTTTTAAAACAGTGTATACAAAGTAGCCTACTTTACAAAGAGATGCATAAGTGCATTTGCAGAAAAGATCAAAATACAAAGATAAAAGAGATGTAGTAAAACAAAGTAGCTACAATAACCAGTTTGTTAAAACAAAAATACAACAATAAAATAAATCAAGGAAAGACCCTGCACAAATCTGTTTTGAGACTACTTTTTAAAAGTGCATAATGATAACCTTTGACAATGTTTATTTCAGGTGCTAAAATAATTAATATCTATAGTGCATGAGCACAGAGAGATTTGTGAGTGCACAGGACACAGTTTGAGTGAGAGGAGAGTTTTGTGCGAGAGCAAGGGAAATCCGCGCGCGAGCAAAGAGATTCGCGCTTGCGCATTGTATTAATGTGCTTTCGCGCTACAGTAATGCGCTCACGACATTTGTCAGTAAAATAACGCCATACATATCCTCCATTAGGTGAACCCCATTATCAGCATTCGCTCTGACAGTAAAAAACAAAAAATAAATAAATGACCTCCAGGGATTTTTTCACCCAAGCATAAGATTCAATGTACCATAATTAATGTATTAATGGTATAATCTGATTTCAAAATTACCCCTTTTTGGAGGCTAATTCAGACTGTAATGACAAAGAGCATTAATGAAACAGCTTTTAACAAACTCTGGCCTCACTCGCTTTTTGTTTAATTGTTGTTGCTTCGTCCCTTTCAGCTGTGTTAAAAGGATCTGTCCTCTAAATGTCTCCTGCATATTAAATCAAGACCTCCTGTCCCCCCAAACACACTACTAAAAATATATGATATGAAATATGGCTGTTAACCATAATGTGATAAGCATTTTTCCTCACAGGTTGCATGGGTCAGATAGAATATTTAATCATATATGTAAGTATCCAGCAGCCTTCGGAGGCATCTGTATAACTGCTAGGATGGCTTACAGTATAAAGCCAAAGAATTCCCTGAAAGTTTGCCATGAGGTGGGATTATGTGTCTCTCCCCACATTCCCGTGCTGCCAGCTTCTACAGTGCCAGAACCTCATAATCCTTGTTAAAGTATCTCAAAGCTGACTTTGACCTCCATCCAAACCACAGTGGGATCGGCTGCACTCCATCACTGAATACTGAATAATTCTGGCATTAATTTAAGGGCTGATTCTATGAATTGTGGCTGCTGCTGTAAGGCTCTGTGGAAACTCATCAGAACTGTTTGGAATAAATCACAGTGGAATTATGTTAAGAGTGCTAAAGAAGACCAAATTAAGGCCAGGATTTATTATAATGGGTTATATATTAAATATCAATAAACAATAATAGCTACACAGGTATATATGGTTCAGAAGTGACCGCTATTGTAGCTACACCTTGTTGATACATGATTTTTTCCCCCCCACAGGAGTACCAGATTGACATAATTTTTGCGCAAACGTGGACGGACAGCCGGCTCAGATATAACAGCACTATGAAAATTTTGACTTTGAACAGTAATATGGTTGGACTCATTTGGCTACCGGACACAATCTTCAGAAATTCCAAGAATGCAGATTCACATTGGATTACTACACCAAATCAGCTCCTTAGAATATGGAACGATGGGAAAATACTTTACACTTTGAGGTAAGCCATTTTTAAATAAATGTTATTTATGGTGTTTTTTTGTTTGTTTTTTGTTTTACTATTTTATAAATATCAGTTGCTTTCAATAATTATGGCACTTGAGCACACAGAATGTGCACAATTATTTTCTTAGACACTTGAAATAAAAAGTCTGTTAATGTGAACTGCTACATCGATTTTCAGTGTCTTTGCTGAAAATGTTTTTATTCACTACTTTTCATCATTGCAAGCTAAAAAGTCAAAATAGCAAAATTTTGTTGCTGAACACAAACTACTGTCAGTCTTGTCGATTCAAATAAGAATCACCCCGACAAGATCACCAGAAGACAACAAGTAAGTTTTTAAGACCACCAAGCTTTTGACACAAGGTCATAACAACACTGTATTAAAGGTACAAGAGAAAAACTATTTTCAAAACAGAATGTAACAGTGGGTCAGTGTCAGTGGTCTAATTTCAAGTTTCTTGCACTTTCTTGCAGCAGAGGGTAAAGTACTTGGGTAATTGTGTGTACCGTATTGTCCCGAATATAAGACGATATTTTTTTCTCGGAAATACATCTGAAAAAACGCAGTCGTCTTATATTCAGGGTCTAGACTTTGACATGTCAATAATACACCCACAACAATAGGTGGCGCCAAATACGCATAAAACGAGTGTGCCATGAAATATGTAATGTAATGCGTGTTGTCGCGAGTAAAAACAAAAGAAGCAGAAAACCTTACAGCTGCATGAGTCGTGACTTTTTATTTTTTTTATTTTTTTATTTTTTTAAATATTAATAATAAGTGAACAAATGTACATACAAAATAGGCATTAAATAAACAATATTAACAATTAACAATTCTCAAAGGCAGACATAGTTGCAATTACAATATGTAACAGTGAAGTTTTACACTAAATGTACAATCATGAAGAGCAATGATGAACAGAGAGGGATAAAAAATAAAATAAATAAAATTAAAAAAAAAAAATAATAGTAAAAACATTTATAGAATAGTAAGTTCTTGCAAGGAGTTATAGGGCACTTAGCTCACTGAAGAAACTGGCAACTGTAGTAGCTTTTTCATTTGAAAGGGCATCAAGAGAAGCAGCAAAAATGTTAAGTTCATTAGAAAAGTGAGGAAAGGATGGAGGGGTTTTAAAATTTTTTGTTTTAAAAAACTTTTTTTAAAAAAGTGACATGGAAAAAAGGGGGGGGGGGGTCGTCTTATAATCAGGGTCATCTTATATTCGGGCCAATACGGTAATACTAAAGTATTATTTTGTCAATTTTGTTTAATCTGTACCATAGAAGCTGAATACATTAGATTATTTATAAAATATATAATTAAATATATATAAAAAATATATTGTTGATGCAAATATATTTATATATATACATATATATGATGCAAATGTAAATATAATTGTATGCATTGAAAATTATACTTTGTATGTCTAAAGGAAACTGTAAGGAGTAAAAAGTACATAGTATTAAGCATATTACACGTATGTATGTCTAAATATGTCTAAAAAGACCATTCTAGGTTAAACCATTCTGTGGCCTGCAGCTGATTACCAGAGAATAGAATTTTGACTTGTTCCTCAGTTTGTACACTCTAAAAAATGCTGGGTTAAATACCAGTAACCGGTTGGGTTACTACCCAGAAGGTTGGGTTAAACATTTAACCCAACCACTGGGTCAAAACAGCCCAATTGCTGGGTTTGTCCCTATTTTACCCAGCACTGGGTTGTATTTAACCCAGCATTTTTAAGAGTGTAAAAAAGAAAATAACGTGTTTAAAGTAATGCACTTGCATTGGAGACCCAACAGGCAAGATAGCTGGAGGAAAATGTCAAGATGTTTGTGGTTGTTCTCTTTAAAAAAAAATTTCGATACTACACTCGTACTGTGTCTTGCTAGACGCATATGGGAAAAAGCCTTTTTTCTCCTGAACTGAAGCCTTTTTTCATTCACGCAGTGAGACTGCACAGCCATTGGTTCGTGCAGTGTATTAAAAATGAACCAATGGCTAGGCAGCGGAGCTGCACAAGCCTATGGCGACGAAGCCGCCAGAATAGGCGGGGCATCTGGTTACATAAGCGGGCATTCGCACCGCTCCACTCAGCGCTCCGCTCCCACTCTGCTCCGCTCATGGATTGCTTTCTTTTCAGAGAGCGGCTCAGCCCCTCGCGCCCTCCCGTTTTCTTCCTCCCAGGGACCTGTGAGGAAAAAACAGCGGGGCAGAGGGCTTGAGCGACCGGCTGCGAACGAGCTCATGTCGGCCCAGATCCCGCGTGCCTCGCTCTCGCCCCCGCATGGCGACGAAGCCGCCAGAATAGGCGGGGCATCTGGTTACATAAGCGGGCATTCGCACCGCTCCACTCAGCGCTCCGCTCCCACTCTGCTCCGCTCATGGATTGCTTTCTTTTCAGAGAGCGGCTCAGCCCCTCGCGCCCTCCCGTTTTCTTCCTCCCAGGGACCTGTGAGGAAAAAACAGCGGGGCAGAGGGCTTGAGCGACCGGCTGCGAACGAGCTCATGTCGGCCCAGATCCCGTGTGCCTCGCTCTCGCCCCAGAGAGAGTATTCTCCCGTCCTTTTCTCCCAGTCTGATCAGCGTCCCTCTGCTGGTGCAAGCGACCTGATCTCATTTGGGGGAAGTGAGGATGAGCTGCTTGATGACAGCATGTCATTAGCAGCATCAGATGCAGAGGAGCTGTTGGGCTCGGTGACTGACCCCAACCCCTCGCCATCGTCCGCGCCCAGCGCCACCAAAGACGGGATGGGTGCCGAGCTTCTCCGTATCCTCTCCAAAGCAGTCAAAGAGCTGGGTTTGGAGTGGTCTCTACCAGAGGAGCCCTCCCGCAGCCGTCTGGATGAGTGTTTCCTGCCGGGGCGCCTCATCAGCATTCCTCTCCATTCTTCCCGGAGGTCCATGACGAGCTCACCAGATCGTGGCATGCTCCCTACTCCGCCCGCCTCCGTACTGCTTCTTCATCCACCCTCACTTCCATCGATGGCGCTGAAGAAAAAGGGTACGATAAGCCACCTCCCCTAGATGAGTCAGTGGCCGCGCACCTCTGCCACTTTCTTTGCTCACTGGCCATCGGCTGGAAAGCAAAGGCCGCTCACCCGTCCAAGCCGTGTAGGACCACTTCAGCTCTTGCGGGACACGCCTACACTTCAGCTGGACAGGCGGCTTCTGCGCTTCATTCAGTGGCGGTCCTCCAGGTCTTTCAGGCCAAGATCCTCGCATCCTCCAATGAGTCTGGCCTGGACCCCGCGACCCTCAGGGAGTTGAGGAGCGCAACCGACCTGGCTCTGCGCACCACCAAGACCACCGCTCAGGCGATCGGGAGATCGATGGCCAGCCTTGAGGTGATCGAGTGCCATTTGTGGCTGATGCTAACAGAGATCAAGGACACGGATAAGATCCCCTTCCTCGATGCTCCAGTCTCTCCCAAGGGTCTCTTCGGTCCGGCGGTCGAAGGATTCGCGAAGTCCTTCACGGAGGCACAGAAATCGTCCCAAGCTATGCAACATTTCCTGCCTAAGCGCTCCAGCTCCGCTGCTGCCTCTTCTCGCCCTAAATCTGCGCCGACTCATCAGTAAAGCGAATAGGGGACCTGCAGGCGCTCTCCATTAGCCCTGCCTGCCTGGAATTTGGGTCTAACGACACTAAAGTCGTCCTGAAACCAAGGCACGGTTATGTACCCAAGGTGCTCTCCACTCCGCCCAAAGCACAGGTCATTACGCTCTCTGCGCTTCCTCCCTCTGAAGAGGACAGAGAGTTATCTCTGCTCTGCCCTGTTAGAGCTCTGAGAATTTATATTGAGTGTTCCGCCCCTTATAGGCGGTCGGAACAACTCTTTGTTAGCTTCGGTAACCGCACCAAAGGGCTTCTGGTCACAAAGCAAAGACTCTCTAGATGGATAGTAGACTCCATCTCGCTAGCGTACTCTTCTTTGGGCCTTCAATGCCCCATTGGAGTATGGGCCCACTCGACTAGAGGCATCGCCTCGTCTTGGGCATGGTCCAGTGGTGTGTCCATTGCGGATATTTGTGAGGCGGCCGGCTGAGCCTCACCATCCACATTCGCAAGGTTTTATAAACTGGAAATCCCGGCCTTGCAGGCCAGGGTCCTTTCCGCTTGAAGAGACATGCGCTGCGTAAACAGATCAGGCAGAGAGCCCTTCGCCGTTTCACGCTCAAGCTCTCTGGCATTAGTTCACCTGTTAGCTCTCGACCCCTGGGTGTCGAAGTTACAGGATTACTCTGGAACGATTAACCAGGCCGGGTGTGACCACAGGAAGCTCAGCCCGTCTTAGCCTTGGGTTGTTGTTAACTTCTCTATGGGCATTGGTTGCTTATGGAAGTTTGATACTTTTAGTTGTTCCTCTACATTAGCACGGCGTGATTGTACTGTGTTCCCATATGTGTCTAGCAAGATGCAGTACGAATGTAGTATCGAAAGGGAACGTACTCGGTTACTAACGTAACCTCGGTTCCCTGAGATACGGGAATGAGTACTGCGTTGCTAGCCGTGCTATGTAGCTGCATGACTCAGTAGTCCCTTCAGTCGAAGTAACCTGAGAATCCTGTGGCGAACGCCCGCTTACATAGCCAGATGCCACGCCCATTCTGGCAGGCTTTGGCGGGCTTCGTCGCCATAGGCTCGTGCAGCTCCGCTGCCTAGCCATTGGTTCGTTTTTAATACACTGCACGAACCAATGGCTGTGCAGTTTCACTGCATGAAAAAAAAGGCTTCAGTTCAGGAGAAAAATGGCTTTTTCCAATATGCGTATAGCAAGACGCAGTACTCGTTCCCGTATCTCAGGGAACCGAGGTTACGTTAGTAACCGAGTACGTTTTTAAACATAGCAACAAATAATTTTTAAGAGTATAATGACAAAAAGTTAAATGAAATAGAATTTTTATGTAATATTGTAACAAAGTTCGTAGTTCGGGAAGAAGGAGGCGGGAACCGGACGAACATTTAAACACATTAATAAACTAACGACACTAAAGTCGTCCTGAAACCAAGGCACGGTTATGTACCCAAGGTGCTCTCCACTCCGCCCAAAGCACAGGTCATTACGCTCTCTGCGCTTCCTCCCTCTGAAGAGGACAGAGAGTTATCTCTGCTCTGCCCTGTTAGAGCTCTGAGAATTTATATTGAGTGTTCCGCCCCTTATAGGCGGTCGGAACAACTCTTTGTTAGCTTCGGTAACCGCACCAAAGGGCTTCTGGTCACAAAGCAAAGACTCTCTAGATGGATAGTAGACTCCATCTCGCTAGCGTACTCTTCTTTGGGCCTTCAATGCCCCATTGGAGTATGGGCCCACTCGACTAGAGTCGTCTTGGCGTCTTGGGCATGGTCCAGTGGTGTGTCCATTGCGGATATTTGTGAGGCGGCCGGCTGAGCCTCACCATCCAAGGTTTTAAGGTTTTATAAACTGGAAATCCCGGCCTTGCAGGCCAGGGTCCTTTCCGCTTGAAGAGACATGCGCTGCGTAAACAGATCTGGCAGAAAGCCCTTCGCCGTTTCACGCTCAAGCTCTCTGGCATTAGTTCACCTGTTAGCTCTCGACCCCTGGGTGTCGAAGTTACAGGATTACTCTGGAACGATTAACCAGGCCGGGTGTGACCACAGGAAGCTCAGCCCGTCTTAGCCTTGGGTTGTTGTTAACTTCTCTATGGGCATTGGTTGCTTATGGAAGTTTGATACTTTTAGTTGTTCCTCTACATTAGCACGGCGTGATTGTACTGTGTTCCCATATGTGTCTAGCAAGATGCAGTACGAATGTAGTATCGAAAGGGAACGTACTCGGTTACTAACGTAACCTCGGTTCCCTGAGATACGGGAATGAGGACTGCGTTGCTAGCCGTGCTATGTAGCTGCATGACTCAGTAGTCCCTTCAGTCGAAGTAACCTGAGAATCCTGTGGCGAACGCCCGCTTACATAGCCAGATGCCCCGCCCATTCTGGCAGGCTTTGGCGGGCTTCGTCGCCATAGGCTCGTGCAGCTCCGCTGCCTAGCCATTGGTTCGTTTTTAATACACTGCACGAACCAATGGCTGTGCAGTTTCACTGCATGAAAAAAAAGGCTTCAGTTCAGGAGAAAAATGGCTTTTTCCAATATGCGTATAGCAAGACGCAGTACTCGTTCCCGTATCTCAGGGAACCGAGGTTACGTTAGTAACCGAGTACGTTTTTAAACATAGCAACAAATAATTTTTAAGAGTATAATGACAAAAAGTTAAATGAAATAGAATTTTTATGTAATATTGTAACAAAGTTCGTAGTTCGGGAAGAAGGAGGCGGGAACCGGACGAACATTTAAACACATTAATAAAATAAACAAACACAAAATGAAAGAAAAGCGGCAGCCCCTCGCGGACGACTGCCGCACACAAAACACAAAATAAAGTCCATGCCTGGTCCTCTCTCGTCCAACACTGTCGTCACTCCTCCTTTTATCCATCCGGAGCTCCTCCGTGGGACTTGAGACCGGTAAGTGACGCAGATGTCGCGCATTAGCATTTACTCCACCGGCCTCGCTCCGTTCCCACGGCTCTCGGCCCCGCCCCTCTTGTCACAAATATGTTTAGCTGGATGCTAACACGCATGTTAACACATACAGCATGCAACAAAGAGTCTGTGATATGATTTTATCATTCTATAATTAACCATTTCACTTGCATATTAATTTTTGACTAGATAGTTTGGCTTTTGAGTAAAAACTGGAAACAGCATCCTTTTGTACAGTTTCTCTGTACTTTTTATGCCCCTTTTTGTAAGTTCGAAAACCTCTGTTCTTAAATATGATTTCCATTTTATCAGTTACCCAGACTGAGTAGATGTCACTTTGACATTTTAGGTGCCTCTATTTCAGATTAGGTCATCTCTTTCAAAGTCCTTGATGAAATATCAGAAGCTGGGATTAATTTAGGTCCACTGTCACAAATCTATGCCCTTTTCCAGAGGTAAAAAGTCAGCAGTCCCTGCCAAAGGCAAAAAGTATTCTCTGAGACACCAAAACACAGTGTTCTGTTCTGATAAGTAATATTTATAATATTTGATGGGTCTGGGATGTCAGTGTTTTGATCAGAACATTAAAGACCTTGGAAATGTGACCAAAGATCAGCAAATCCGCCTGTCCTCTGAGTTAGAGCTCCACTGCGAGGCAGCCTTTCTGGTCTGGTGTGACTTCAGTGTCTGTGATGTTGAGATGTGATGACACTCGTTCATATCCGACTATCCTAGTTTGGTTCAGTGCTTGGTATTTGTGACAGATCTGTTCAATGAGATGCTAGGCTAGGTTTGACCACAATTAGGCCAGGAAGCTGCAGAAACTGCATGTGATGTCATATATTATTTATCATTTCACTGCAAATGGGGCTTGTGAACAAACCTTTGGAAACCCTGCATGGGCAGCAGCAGAGTCCTCTGGTTAATCTTTTATAGGGGCCAATTCACACTGAGAATGTACTGCACAAAACCTTTTCTATCTTGATTTTTTTGGTCAACAAACAAAATTCTTATAATTCGAATGGCAACTGCAACAAACAGTCCATCGACTTGAGAGCCATAAAAACATTGTTTACCCCTTGTTAATGCAAGGGAAACTATTTTGATGAAGTGGCTTGGAGATAGACCTCTGTCATATGGGGACCATATGTCCATGATAAAGGAACTTTACAAAAATGTCATATTAAATTTGAAGTTGTTCAATGAAATGCGAAAATAACCTCTAAATTCCATTGGGGTTTGTGGAAGTACTCGTGACCATCCTTAATGTGATGACTGCCTTTTAAAAGTTTTTAAATGTTAGTTTGTTAATTTTTTTATTTTCTGTAATAATTTATTCTGATATTTAACTAATTGTAATACTCATATTTAACATTTATAGATCCTATTTATTTCTTGCTTTTATTTCAATTGATTTATTTATACATAATTTATATAGATTTTATTTTGTATATCTGTTAACTATAATAATCTATTATAATACTTAACAAATTGTTATACTTAACGTATATAGATCCTATTTGTTTTTTATGGTCTTTTAAATAATTTAACAATTATCCCGTTGTGTCGAAAATTGCTTTAAAAATTGCAATAAATTATCGCAATATTGTTAATAGTGCTTTCATCCTTATTTTTGTATTTATTTTTTAATAAAGCACCACAGAGAGACAATGTGCTTACACCACTGTAGACATTACTAATGAGAGCAGTAATGTGAATTACAGTATATGCCTCTGGCAGTTCTCATTATAAATACATATGTATCATCACGGCAGACTGGGGTGCACATGAGAAAGCATTGTTTGCTTATTGCAAACTAACACTGTTGAGAATGTAAGCAAATGGTTAACACATTTTCTTCAGCAGTGAAGTATTGTTGACCACACCAACAGAGCCCAAAGCTGCTAGTTAACAACATAAAGTAACAAAATGCATAAAATCTGGCTTTCTCATTTGAATTGCACTGTCAAGCTATCAATTCCAACTCTGATTTAAAGTGAAGGTGGAAATATGAAAAATGTGGGCTTGTCACATGAAACTACTGCTGCAGTTTTCCAAATATAGTTATATGAGTGGGTGTCCACTGAAGCCAACTCTGCCCTAGTTATTCAAATCGGGACATCCACACACACACACTGCTACATTGCTTGTCATGTCCTTTTCAAGTTGTCCCATCAGAAAAGCTCACCCCAATGAGAACAACAGCAACATCAAGACCTTGTCTGCTTATGTAGTATCATGATTTAAAGGCCATGTGTGCAAATAAATATACTGAAAGTTGGCATTAACTTGGCAAAGAACAGTGAAGTGCTTCTCATGAGCAAGAGTTACATTGTACTGAATATCAAGTCTGATATTCAGTAGAAAAACCTGATTGCTTTTAAATTGCTGTTATACAATGGTTAAAAATGTCTTCATATTGAGTAACCTATTCATTCTACTATTCATCAATTCAAGTTTGGGGTCAGTACGTTTTTAAAACTCACGTTTACTCAGCAAAATACAGTAAAAAGTGTAATATTGTGAATATTATTACAATTTACAATAAGTGTTTTCTATTTTAATATATTTAAATTTTAACTTATTCCTGTGATGAATTTTCAAATTTCAGATCCTAAACTTTTGGTAGTGTAGTGTGTTTCAGATGAAATTTACCAAGTTAGTTTTTTTTTCCTTCTTTCCCAGTGCTGTTTTAGAAAATATCAGCATTCTTGGAATGCCGCTCGTCCAATCAAATTACAGAAACAAATGTAACCATTGTATAAAATGGTTTTAAATAATGTTTTTTCGTTTTGTTATGGCCTTAGTATTCGCCTTAGGCCTAAACATTTTAATAAACCCTTTTTTATATAGCTTTCCATACCTGTGCTAAATATACTTTCAGATTCACAAATGCTAATGAAGGTGGAGTTAAAACAAAAACAACAACAACATACGAACCGAGAACAAGTGGTGAAGTATTTTGGGAAAACAGCTACTTGGTTAATGCATCTCAGGCAGAGATAGCCTATTCAGGTATCTTTCAGCTGCCTGAAGACCAGAGCGGCTATTTGGACCAGAGGAAATTTCACAGGCCAGTGGAGAGACTACATCATGCCGTCTCCAGTGCTCCGTGAAATATTTCCTTGGCAACAGGAGAAACAGCACTGATGCTGAGGGGCATTCTGCAGATAAAGCCATTCAGGAACAAGGGCTAACTAAATGCTCCAATATGGAGCTCATGATCGATAGTCAGTGACACAGCAGACATGCAGCTGTGGTATTTAGGAGGAGTGTGAAGGGAAAAGGGTAGTGCAGACTATGAAATGTCACTCTATATTTTAATTGCAGTCATCGGAGCTTTGAAGTAAACAATGCTGGAATGTGTGAGTGCTGTAAGCCTTCTATGCTGCAACACGCGGAGCTCGGTGGCATGGATTCAGGTCTGAGCTCAGAAATGAGAAATTTGATTTGCCATACCTCTCCATAATACTTAATATGTGATGTTGGGACATTAGTTTACCAATATGGCATTATTTACCATGATGGCTTCTTTGTTGCTTATTTGCAAAGGCTAAAGTTGCTACTGTAAGCCAATTATCCACTGGCACTATTTTACTCACTAAAGCAAGGGATTGTATTTAAACAGCCAACAGAGGGTCTGTATCTACTTGTCTATTCATTTCAAATGCTCTAGAACCAGTCCATCATTTTGTCTCACAGCAGTTGAAATTTAAGCAGTTATAATCTACTTGATATATCATATTACTGTTTACAGATTTCAGAATAAGGGTCAGGCAAACAAAAAAATGTCTCAACCTATGAAACAGTAATGAGCTGGAGAGGGTCTAATATAATGTACTGTATATGTTATCATTTTTTAAAATTTGATTTTCTCTACCTGTTCATGGAAATCACCGTTGTTGGTTCTTTATTATTTTTATACATTTATCTTTTTAGAGCTGAATTAAATTTCTTCTTGCTATTAGCAGATGCCATTTTTCTTATTAAAACTTGTATAACTAGAATTTTTTATTTTTTTGTTATTTATTTTTTTTCTTCTTTTTTCTTACCTCATGTCTCTTTCATTCTTTTATTACTGTTTGTGTATGTGCAATACTGTAATATTTGAAATCTGTCATATTTTCTCATGGGACCACAGAACTTTTCAAAGCAGTCACCTTAATTGTAAATTCATGTAATTAATCACTCTTAAACTGCAGGAAATTATCTCATGTCAATTCTGATTGGCTGACACTAGCAGACTCAATAGCAGAATCACAAAGCATCACCTTAAATGTACATATTAGTACTTTAAAACTACATATTATTCATTCATATTCATACATTCACAAACATATTAGTACTAGTACATATTAGTATGTAAAGTGTACATATTAGTACCTTTTGAAAGGGTACTGCCCCAATGACAGTTTTGTACCTTTTTTTTCTGCCCCAAAAAGACTTGGGCACATGTACAACTTCTAGTACCGTAAAATATTAAAATATTAGAATACATGGAGAATACATTCATGGAAATTTTTTATTTTATATATATAGAGAGAGAGAGAGGGAAAGAGAGAGAGAGACCAAAAAGTGTAGTTACCATATCTGTCTGAAGGGTCTAACTTGGGTATTCTAACTATAACCAAACTACTGGTAACAATGACTCGGATGTCATGAGAGGGGAGAATAATATTTCTGAGTCATATTAACAGTGTCATCCTTATTCATGCTTTATGGCTAATAAGCGTGCAGTCCTCACAGCTGTGGTTCATTATATTCTTCCGGTGGGAGATAATAATTAAAACTTTAAATCCTACACTAATGTATGAAACAGACGATTCACACGCCAGTGATTTCACCTGAGCGTCACTCACTGGGCTGTCACAGAGAACCGAAAAAATAAATAAAACTTATTCAGAGCAGACATCTGTCAAAAAAACTTTATCTAACTGCTGATTTCTCATCCTGAAAATTTAAAGTAAAATAAGCAGAGTACTTATTATTTGTCATGCCTCGGGAGGACAACAGCTGATCACAAAATATCATGAATCAAAATGTAATCATCTAGCATAAATAGCAAAAATAGCATAAGTAAAATAGCATTTAGATATTTCACTTAAAGCAAATGCCATGGCTGTGTCTTATATTGTGCAATTTTCCTTTCTGCATTATGTTGTACAGACATTTCTTTTTCATCGTAACCATATGTTGCTTTTTCTGGTTATAGATTGACCATAAATGCAGAGTGCCAGCTTCAACTGCATAACTTTCCTATGGATGAACACTCTTGCCCCCTCATCTTCTCCAGCTGTGAGTGTCTCTTCTCTTT
Organism: Sinocyclocheilus grahami; assembly: GCF_001515645.1. Classification (NCBI taxonomy): domain Eukaryota; kingdom Metazoa; phylum Chordata; class Actinopteri; order Cypriniformes; family Cyprinidae; genus Sinocyclocheilus; species Sinocyclocheilus grahami. The sequence continues at coordinate 2,238,487 of NW_015505226.1, forward strand.
AAGCTCCACATATTCACACCCTTATATTTCCATTTCCTTTAAAGGCCCTTTTTCTTCTTTGGTTGTGAATGTTTGGTTGTCATTTGTTCTGTTGTACAAGACAACCTTAAGCATTCAAATACAGCAGTGTCAACATGCATGAAGTATATCAGTATGGTGTTGCATAAGCAACGATCTTTTTGAATGGTCAAAGCATTTCTCACTTGGTCGCCTTTCATGCTGTAAATGTTCAGTTTAGATTAACAATATAGCCTAGAATGTCTTTGAAATGTTCACATATCTTCGGGAACAAGTGGGAAATGTTCTGAAAATCCAATATAGCCATTGAGTTCAATGGGTGCTTTTTATTATACCACATTTCTCTCATAACAACAAAACCAATACTTTTCTCTTCCTATTTTCCAATAATAGCAAGTAAACAAAACTTACCGCAAAAGCAATTCAAACTATATTTGACAATATTTCACATGTAAAAGAAGTGTTTCCATTGGAGTCATGGTAGCAAAAAAGGATTTCAATTTTAAAAGTTAATATATGGTCTTCAGAGGAAAAAATAAATAAATAAGGAAAAATGTATAATATGACCCCTTTAACAGAGAAAGACAACCAGAAGTGATATTTAGCCTGTACAATTGGATTTTGCAAGTGCACTGTTCTTATGGCAGACATGGCATTGCTGTAGAGAATGTCACAGCTAATTAGGATGTCATGCTTTAAGATGTAATATCTAATTTTTGCTCTCCATATATTCTCTTATATAGAAAGTAGGCCAAGGATTTCATTGTATGTGTACACCAAAGGCACGGACAGGCTGGTAATTACTCTGCTTGTCCAATGGGCTCTTGAAGACTGGCTTCATTAGCAGGGTATCATGAATGACATTACTCAAGGTAATAGGTGATGCATCTGTGGTGTTAAAAAAAGACGGGACGTAGGTAAATTGGAAAAGTTTGTGTCCTTGTGTAATGTGTTTTCTCACTTCTGTTTCTCACCCTGCCTCTGCTTCTACCCCCTAATACACATATCAGAGCTCTCTGCTCTTCTCAAAACTTTTTTTGTCATAGTCATTTGTGAAGCCATGCTCATAATTATTACTCAAGGTAATAGGTGATGCATCTGTGGTGTTAAAAAAAGACAAAAGAGGGACGTAGGTAAATTGGAAAAGTTTGTGTCCTTGTGTAATGTGTTTTCTCACTTCTGTTTCTCACCCTGCCTCTGCTTCTACCCCCTAATACACATATCAGAGCTCTCTGCTCTTCTCAAAACTTTTTTTGTCATAGTCATTTGTGAAGCCATGCTCATAATTTCATGCAACTATCTACAGAAAGCTATGTTTTACATCACGCCCATTTTCAATAGTAATTTTATTACAGTTTATGTGGCAAGCACTAACTAATGTTTACGGTTGTTTACTCAGTAGTTGCATTATAGAAAATATAGTGAGTTCAAATTCAGAGTGTCATTTTAACTAATGTGCAGATAATTATTGATAGTCGCCTTTGTACTGCATGGCACAAAAAAAAATTTGTTTGTGTGTGTTTACTTATAGCTGATAATAACTGTTTTGATTTTGTATTATGTCTGAAAGCTTGGCCCAGTCTGTATTGAGACTTGAAGCATGGAAGAAAGTGCTACCTCTAGAAATATTTTGGGTTGCTCTTTCATTGCCACAGAGACTTTTGATCTTAGGCTTGGTTTATTTATTTTGGAAAAAAATAGTTTGTGACATTGTTGACATCTCTTCCTCCCCAGAATGTACTAAACCAGATTCCAGGGGTGCTTGGAAAGGTTTTGATTATGCTGTGTTAAATATATAAAGCAGATAATAGCAAATAATATGACTTCATCTATTTCTGCAACAGCGTTCTTTACATTTGAAGTGAATCATTTTAATAATGGTTATTGTTATGCTAATGATAAAGCTAAATAGCATCCAGTATAATTTGAGTTCAATTATATAAATTGTTAAACTTGGTGTGCAGGTTTGTTTTAGTTTTAATTTGTTCTGAAATGAGGCACTCAATTATTTCTACTCCATTTTTAAAGCAGAACACATTTTTTTTCTTCTTCTTTTGACTAGAGCATTTGTTTTTACTGGAAAAATGGGATTTTCTTCCTCAGTGTTTTTTTTCCCGCAGTACAAATATTATTAAATCAATAGACATTTACTTTAGAAGCAATATGACATATGATATTATGTTGTTTTGCTTAAAACAAGAAAAAATAATATCTATGTAATTTTTCTTCTCAAGTAATTTATCTTGATTTATGAATGTTTAGATATTTGTACTAGAAAACAAGACAAACATACTGAGTAAGGAAATCATTTTTTGCAGTGTTCTTTAACGTGCAGATTTATGGGATTTTTTTTTATTTTTTATACAAGATACATGCAAAACAGGATATATTGTATGTGAGGACAAATTTGAGATTTGGAAATTAGGAAGCGACTAAGTGATATGCAAAAATGCAATTCAAAAGATATTTAAATCGAATCCATTCGAATAATTTCCAAATTCGTAATTGATTGGCATCTTATTTAGCGGCTTTTGCTTCTACTGTGCAGCACATGAATCAAAATAAACCCGTCTTTTTGGTGTCAGTAATAGAAAATTCTCTGCTCGTTCCCATTCTTCTATTAATTTGTTTTGTTCTTTGTCCACTCTTTTATCATCTGCAACACACTTGTGGTTACATCTCTATATTTTCAGTGTTTCAAATGTTGTAATACGTTTTCAACTTCAAAACATCTTTTCTCATTCTGTTTAATGGTTTTACAAGCAATTTACGGGATCAAATCACTGTCATAATCCTAACTTGAAAGTTCTGTGACATTATAGAACCGGCCCATTATCTTTTTTCAGTTATAGCATCAAAGACTTGCAAACCAAAAAGGTGACAAAAAGTTTATGTAGCTGAAAGTTTTAAATGAAAATGGTATATAACTGTCACACTTCTCGGGAGGCAAGGAGCGAGGAACGAGGAAACACGGAAATAATTTCAATTCACAGTCTTTAATGATCACACAGGGAACGTAGGAGACACTGGAACACAAGGAATGACGTTTGAGGACCGACAAACACTAACTGAAAGGACTGGGGCTTTTAAACACTGGGTGATTGGGAAAACACAGGTGCAAGGAATGTTCCCACCCACTCCCCTCCCAATGTTGTTTCTACGGTGAGAGGACGCACCTTCCGGGAGGGGGCCGGCAGACAGATTCCAGGGAGGAGACGACGGAGGTAGGACCCATCATCGGTGGGCTCAGGCTGATGCTCCGTACCGCGGGGAGATGGTGGGCTGGGCTCTGCCCACCATCTTCGGACGACAGCGCTCTGCACTCGGCGTTCAGGCTTGCATCATAGAAAGAGCAGAGTGTGTCGTCCGGATAGCTGGTGATGTTCGCGACCAACAGGAACAGTTTGGTATGGTCCTCGAGAGCTTTGTCTCCCTGCTCTATCAGGAGGAGGAGGAATTTGGGTCGAGTGAAGGGATCCATGGGGACACAATGGAAAGAAATACACTGAGAAAAAAACGGAAAACAAATGGAGGGGAAAACCCGGAAGTTACTGTTTTGGTCGGTCCTTCTGTCACACTTCTCGGGAGGCAAGGAGC
>NW_015505226.1:2242206-2250668 GCF_001515645.1 Sinocyclocheilus grahami
TCACACGGGGAACGTAGGAGACACTGGAACACAAGGAATGACGTTTGAGGACCGACAAACACTAACTGAAAGGACTGGGGCTTTTAAACACTGGGTGATTGGGAAAACACAGGTGCAAGGAATGACTAATTAAAGGGAACACGGCACACCTGGGGAGGGAAAACACAACACAAAGAGTCCAGGGGCGTGACAATAACATGGAATATTTGACAAAAAATAAATTAACACTGTCCTGTTCCCAAGCTTTGATTAAAGAGGCAATCAGTAATATTGTGAGTTGAACAAAGGGAGTATGTTATGTTTAAAATCGAACAAAACTCTCAGACACCAATTATAGTGCTGATCTAGGATGGAATCAGTTCATTATATAAAGTGGAAGTTTTTAAATAATGATTGGGACTGCTGTGATTACCTTTTGATCATGCAACTCTTCTGTCTGCATCAGCTCTTTCTTTCAGCAGGCACTAAAAGAGCAAATGCTGATCTCTTAAAGGGGTCATATGATGCGATTTCAAGTTTTCCTTTCTCTTTGGAGTGTTACAAGCTGTTCATGCATAGATAAGATCCCTAAAGTTGCATAGACTAAAGTCTCAAACCCAAAGAGATATTCTTTATAAAGATGGTGCCATTGTGGTTGTTGGCTTGCCGGTGCTCCTGTCCTCTGCTGTCTTTCCTGTACGTTTTGGTGCTATCTATGTGTGTGATCAAGGAATCAGTACCTTAAGTTCCTATGATCGCCAAACCTTTCTTGATATACAATCCACTGTCACGGATATGTGTGCTCGAAATCCGAATGTAGAGAAATTCTTCTACACCCGGTTTTCCTCAGCATTCCTGAAGGCCGCTTGCTGCGTCGGCTGTTCATTTTATCAGAAAAGACGCCATAGAAGCATGGAAAACGGGCTGGCATTTTGGTAAGGATTAAAAGATCCTTGCGCACATCCACGTCTTGCTCTTGCGATCTGCTTAGAGTCGATGGATGGGATAAAAACCTCTCTCTTCAGCGCACTATGATCCCCCGTTACACCTGTCTACTGCCCATCCTACCAGATGTGGCTACATCTGTTTGCGCTTCAGCGCGGCCGTGGATCATCAAAAGAGGCACTAATCTACGAAATCTCCAGTCACTGGATCATGCGAAGCCATCGATCATATCCCCTGAAGAAATTATTCCTGTTACTAAGCTTGCTATGGTAAACTCGAGATCTCTTCATAATAAAACTTTCATCTTAAATGACTTTTTTAAGTCTCAAGACCTGGACTGGCTATTTATAACAGAGGCCTGGCTTCGCAGCGGTGAGTTGGATCCTTTAATTGAACTTTCCCCAAATGACTGTCAGTTTTTTAGTTCGCCTAGGACTATGGGGCGCGGTGGAGGTTTGGCGTCGGTTTTTAGAAACATTTTTAAGTGCTGATTGCTGCCTACAGATCATTATAATACCTTTGAAGTTCAATTACTCCAGTTACAGTTGCCTTGTCCAGTACTTTGTACTCTAATTTACAGGCCACCAAATTACAGTAAGGATTTTATTCAGGACTTTGCTGGTTTTCTGTCAAACATTGTGCCTACTACGGACAGTCTTATTATTCTCTGTGATTTTAATATTCATGTCTGCTACCCCTCCAAGCCAATGGTTAGGGACTTTATTCAGCTCATTGACTCTTTTAATCTTGCACAGCATATTTCTGGTGCCACTCATGACCATGGCCACACACTGGATCTGATCTTATCTTATGGCATTTCTGTACATGATGTTGATATTTCTGATTTTTGTGTATCTGACCATAAGCCTATTCTTTTTAATATCACAATGTCTGGTCCAGTTCAGAAATCATTTTCCTCACGGTCTGTTTCTCGAGCTGTCTCCTCTGATACAGCCAGTCTTTTCTCTGAGGCCTTCTCTTCTGTCTGAAAGTGTGTTAAAACTTCCTGACTCAGATCTTGGAATAGAAGAGATGATAATGCTTTTTAATTATGCCTGCTCTTGTGTTTTAGATTCTGTTGCTCCTTTTAGTTTCAAAAACCCAAACGATGTTTAAAATCGAACAAAACTCTCAGACACCAATTATAGTGCTGATCTAGGATGGAATCAGTTCATTATATAAAGTGGAAGTTTTTAAATAATGATTGGGACTGCTGTGATTACCTTTTGATCATGCAACTCTTCTGTCTGCATCAGCTCTTTCTTTCAGCAGGCACTAAAAGAGCAAATGCTGATCTCTTAAAGGGGTCATATGATGCGATTTCAAGTTTTCCTTTCTCTTTGGAGTGTTACAAGCTGTTCATGCATAGATAAGATCCCTAAAGTTGCATAGACTAAAGTCTCAAACCCAAAGAGATATTCTTTATAAAGATGGTGCCATTGTGGTTGTTGGCTTGCCGGTGCTCCTGTCCTCTGCTGTCTTTCCTGTACGTTTTGGTGCTATCTATGTGTGTGATCAAGGAATCAGTACCTTAAGTTCCTATGATCGCCAAACCTTTCTTGATATACAATCCACTGTCACGGATATGTGTGCTCGAAATCCGAATGTAGAGAAATTCTTCTACACCCGGTTTTCCTCAGCATTCCTGAAGGCCGCTTGCTGCGTCGGCTGTTCATTTTATCAGAAAAGACGCCATAGAAGCATGGAAAACGGGCTGGCATTTTGGTAAGGATTAAAAGATCCTTGCGCACATCCACGTCTTGCTCTTGCGATCTGCTTAGAGTCGATGGATGGGATAAAAACCTCTCTCTTCAGCGCACTATGATCCCCCGTTACACCTGTCTACTGCCCATCCTACCAGATGTGGCTACATCTGTTTGCGCTTCAGCGCGGCCGTGGATCATCAAAAGAGGCACTAATCTACGAAATCTCCGATCATGCGATCATGCGAAGCCATCGATCATATCCCCTGAAGAAATTATTCCTGTTACTAAGCTTGCTATGGTAAACTCGTCATAATAAACATGACCTGGATTGTTTATTTATAACGGAGGCCTGGCTTCGCAGCGGTGAGTTGGATCCTTTAATTGAACTTTCCCCAAATGACTGTCAGTTTTTTAGTTCGCCTAGGACTATGGGGCGCGGTGGAGGTTTGGCGTCGGTTTTTAGAAACATTTTTAAGTGCTGATTGCTGCCTACAGATCATTATAATACCTTTGAAGTTCAATTACTCCAGTTACAGTTGCCTTGTCCAGTACTTTGTACTCTAATTTACAGGCCACCAAATTACAGTAAGGATTTTATTCAGGACTTTGCTGGTTTTCTGTCAAACATTGTGCCTACTACGGACAGTCTTATTATTCTCTGTGATTTTAATATTCATGTCTGCTACCCCTCCAAGCCAATGGTTAGGGACTTTATTCAGCTCATTGACTCTTTTAATCTTGCACAGCATATTTCTGGTGCCACTCATGACCATGGCCACACACTGGATCTGATCTTATCTTATGGCATTTCTGTACATGATGTTGATATTTCTGATTTTTGTGTATCTGACCATAAGCCTATTCTTTTTAATATCACAATGTCTGGTCCAGTTCAGAAATCATTTTCCTCACGGTCTGTTTCTCGAGTTGTCTCCTCTGATACAGCCAGTCTTTTCTCTGAGGCCTTCTCTTCTCTGTATGAAAGTGTGTTAAAACTTCCTGACTCAGATCTTGGAATAGAAGAGATGATAATGCTTTTTAATCATGCCTGCTCTTGTGTTTTAGATTCTGTTGCTCCTTTTAGTTTCAAAAACCCAAACGAAGGTCAGAACCTTGGATAAATAGTAATATACGAGCTCTCAGACAGGAATCTAGGAAAGCTGAGCGCAAATGGAAGAAAGACAAACTGCAAGTGTCTTATGAACTCTTGAAAAACGCTCATTCTACAAAAAAATGCAAAAACTGAATATCTTTCTGAATTAATATAAAAAAAATTCACACAATCCAAAAATTCTGTTTAATACGTTAAATACTATTTTTTCTCCTGCTAACACTTCTGGTCTGGACAGTACTCCAGAGACCTGTGCAGCATTCCTACATTCTTTTATGGGAAAGGTGGACGCCATACGGTCTACTGTTACAATGTGCAGTCATGACCCCTCTGAACCACTCACTTGCCTTGCTTTTTTTGAACGGTTTGAACCAATATCCCTTTCTGAGCTTGGCGATATAGTTCACAAGATTAAGCCTAACACTTCTCCTGTGGATGTTATCCCCACCCGGCTCTTTGAAGAGGTCCTGGATACTATCAGCCCTAGTGTATTGGCTATTATAAACAGATCCTTAGACAGTGGCCGTGTTCCTATATGCCTCAAAAAAGCAGTGATCACGCCTCTTCTTAAGAAGCCAAATTTAGACACAACTAATCTTAAAAATTTCCGCCCTATTTCTAAGTTGCCATTCTTGTCAAAAATTTTAGAGAAAATTGTTTTTAATTAGTTATTGTCACGATTCGCTGGAGCAAGGGAACGGGGAAACGAGGAGACGTAGAGATTTCACAAAACAAGTCTTTAATAATCCAACAAGGAGATACAGAGCACAAGGAAGACATTCAACAAGTAGACCCAATGAAGAACTAAGGAACAGACAGGAACTAATATACACAGGATAATAAGGAACTCAGGGGCAAGGAATCATAAGGCAAACAAACTAAACAAGAACAGGAAAATGACCATGTAAGGAAACACAGGAAGAACTACGGGGGCAAAACGGGTCCAAAAGTCTGACAGTTATCTTCATTTGTCTCACAAAACAATATTTTAGATAAATTTCAGTCTGGTTTTAGAGCCCATCGTAGCACCGAGTCTGCATTGCTAAAGGTGTCGAACGATCTACTCCTTGCTTTGGACTCCGGTAAATCTGCTGTTTTAATGCTACTTGATCTTAGTTCTGCATTTGATTTCAGTTGATCATGCTACCCTTCTTAATCGTCTAAGGGATGAATTTGGCATTAGGGGCACGGCACTGGATTGGTTCTCATCATACCTCTCTGATAGATCAGTTAAGGTGATGATTGGAAACTCGTCCTCTCCTTCTGCACCGCTCACCTATGGGGTACCTCAGGGGTCCCTCTTGGGGCCTATCTTATTTTGTTTGTATATGCTCCCCTTGGGTTCAATCATGAGGAAATATAATATTTCATATCATTGTTATGCTGACGATAGTTAGATCTACATCCCTCTTAGCTCTGATCCCTCTTATTCTGACCTTTTTAATTGCTTTGAAGATATTAAAGGCTGGACGGGCAAAACTAAGATTGTTGTCTTTAGACCCCCACGTGCTGTCTCTGATATCACTGTTAATCTAGATTCTATGTCATCAAACATTCATCCTTTTGCTAAAAACTCATCCATTTTAAGATTTTATTATTTGTGTATAAAGCATTAAATGATCTAGCCCCATCATACTTGTCCGAACTTCTCAGCTATCAGCAATCCTCTCGCTCTCAGATCCTCTGATAAGCTTTTCTTGCATATACCTCGCTCTCACTTGAAATTTAAGGGGGATCGGGCTTTTTCTGTAGCCGGTCCTAAACTATGGAACAGCATACCTCTGGACATTAGATCTGCGCCTTCCCTTCCTGTTTTTAAATCCCGCCTGAAGACTTATCTGTATTCCTTGGCTTTTGGATGAAATGTATGTTAATGTGTTTTCATATTGATTGTGTTTTTTGAGTCATTTCTTTTTATTTTCTTAATCTCTATATTTACTTTATTTGTATATGTACAGCACTTTGGCCTACACTAGCTGTTTTTAAATGTGCTATATAAATAAACTGACCTTGACCTTATAAAAGTTAAGACTCGTCCATGCCCCCACATGTCTATGTCACTGTGTGGGAAGATTTGTATAACACCGCCCAAATGTTCACGCAAAGAAAGAAGGCGTAACTTTAATTCTCGCTGTGGTATTGTTGCCGCTGCTGGCATGTCGTGGTGACGCTGTGTGTTTCGGTGTGAAAGCGAAACTACTTTGTTTGGCCTTCCTAGAGAGGACACAACTAGAAATCAGTGGTTAAGTTGTATTTACAACACTGTTCCAGAACAGTTCAACCCAAATATGTAGATGTGTGCAGCGCATTTAATGGAGGACTGTTTGGGAACGTAGCCTACAATATGGCTGTGCACAAAGGCTGTTTCTATAAAGTGGGGCAATTACAACTTTGCAAGGACAGTCTGGCGCTTCTTACACACAGCCTGTAAGTATGTTTTCATATTTAAAGAATTTGCCACTGACTATTCAAATGTTTTGAGCAGTGTAGAGTAGTGTGTCCTTTCTCAAATCACAAATGCAGACATGGTTTTATGTTTACGGGGCGCGATATGCAATGCAATGCGTAAAAAGACAGTATAAGTCATTATAATCAGTAATTATGTCCCCACTGGATGCAACAAATGACTCGTTTGTATTGGGTTTTATTGTTTTTGTCTCATCTCGCCGGCCCGGGACACGGCATCACATTATGGTAAGGGGCATAACATTTCCGTCACATGCTTGAGGCTTCCGGGCAATCACAACGCATTGGATAGCTGGCCAATCAGAGCACACCTTGCTTTTCAGAACGATGAGCTTTGTAAAAATCGACGTGTTCAGAAAGGCGGGGCATAGAGGAGCAACAATAATGTACAGTATGTGGAAAATAATGTGTTTTTTTAACCTTAAAGCGCATAAACACATTTCATTACACCAAATACACAAAATAATGTTTAATACCTCAATGTCAGAGAATTTGGTGAGGATTAATGGTTAAGTATTGCCAGGAAGTGAAAATATTTCCTTAAACAGAACTACGAAAATCATGTTAACACACAAATAGGTATGCTACGAACAACAAAAGCTAGTGAAATTAATGTCCAACCCTTAATAAAAGCACAAACCAATAGTCAGATTGCTGAATATTGGTTTAAAGTTATATAGTTCACCCAAAAAACGCCTTTCCAAATCTATATGATTTGCTTTTTTTCTGTAGTACACAGAAGAAATCCAAACAACATTGGACCGCTTGAAATACTTTTTTTTTTCCAAAGTTGTAATAAATAAAAAAGGAAAAGATTACTGGAGTATGTTTTACAAGAAAATACTATTTCAGTTTTTCTGCTTCAAAATGTCATGTTTAATTAATTGTTTTACTTGTCATTTCTTTATGTATATTTGTAAAATTTACTAGCAATTTCTGAGTGAAAATCATTTCTACAGCTTTTTTTTCCAGTGTATCATGCTATTTGTTACTGCAGAAAAACCTGAAAAATATGCTTGCAGAACTCACACCAAATTAAATTGGAAACAGATTAATTTGAGAACTTGAATTCGTTGAGAAAACTTAATAGCCTATGTTAGGTAATGTCATTTTTTTTGTCATTGTTGGGATTTTCCCATCCCCAACATTCCACAAAACTTTTTTTTTTTAAGTAATACCTACATTATGTATGTTTCTCACAGTTTCTCACATTGAACCAATAGTGCTAACGTGCTGTCATAACTTAAGTTCCCTTTCAGTCGGTTACTCTCGACGTCACGTCGGATGACCGACGAAATTGGAATCTCGCTTAGAGAGACCAATCCACTTCGAGTGTAAACTAAACGAGCCAATGCACATTGGCATGCGATTATTGCATCCAGCTGCTGCTGATCACAGCGTGAGTATAAGTAGGCAGCAGATGCAGCGCATATTCAGCTTTTCGCTTCGGAGCCGAGTGGTTCTATTGTTCTGCTCCTGACCTTCTACGTAGAGTAAAAACTACAGTCAAGCACGCTCTTCGTGGGCTCTCATGCTGGTGGGACGGCGCTTCAGCGGCGGTGGTTTTCCCGTGTCAAGTGGGTTGCACACAACAGGCTGCACTACCCCTGTGTGTGTTGCAGACGGCCATCTCCCCTGTGCGCTTCAGCACACTAAAAGAGCAATTTCCATCTAAAAGAGCTTCACGGGTGGAATGTCTTTTTAAAGACGCGTCTTTTTAAAGATGTCGTACCATCCGTGTGTTTCTGGGTGCGGTCGTTACCTGGCGCCGGGTGATGGTCACGATCGCTGCCTCTCGTGTCTGGGCACGAAGCACGCTGAGGTGGCTTTCATGGATGACTCATGCACCCATTGCGGGGGTATGACCATCTCAGAGTTGCGGACCAGACGTACCTGTGCCACTGCTTAGATCTGGGGTTCCCTCTGGCGGCAGCCGGGGGCGCCCTTTTTCTGGCAGTGGGCGGACTGGTCTTACGGTCACAGTGAGGAATTCCCCTCCGGGGATGCCCCAGCCAGCCGGCACTCCGAAACCAGCAGAGCCCTCGAAAGAGCAGGCTGGACCCTCCCGTGGGGTACCACCTGTTTCTTCCGAGGCTCCCCCCGATGATCGGATGTCGGTTGCAGCATCAGAGAGTGAGCCAGATTTCTCTGGGGATGAATATCCGTCAGCGGTGCCGGATACGGACCTGGAAATGATGGCTATGCTTTCCTGGGCCGCCAGGGGTGTCGGGCTCGAGTGGAATCTTCCACCGCAT
>NW_015505226.1:2250703-2273134 GCF_001515645.1 Sinocyclocheilus grahami
TTCACTGCCAGAAACCGGCCCAGTGGCTCATCCTCCCTCACCACCATTGATGGGGGTCCAGCGCGGGGGTACGGGTGGCAGCGCCTCATCCCGCTCGTCGCCGAGGGCGGCCCCTGGCCGCCGCCCCCGCTCCCGCGCAGCGTGTGCAGCAGCCTCCAGCAAAACTGCGCCAAGGAGCTGGCCGCAGGGCAGCCACCCCGCCCGTCCAGGCCCCCTCCAGACCTGGTGGTAAGCGAAAGAGCAAGAGTGGCTCCTTCGAACCGTCAGGCTCGGCTATGTGATTCAGTTCGCCCGGAGATGTTCTAGTTCCTTTGAACCAGGTCATCATTGAATCTGTTCTTTCACCTCAGTTCGATATATCAGCTTTTCTGAGCCAAGACTACACAAATAATAGTGCCGACAGTCAGTCGTGCAGTATTAGATTTGAACAGGTCAGTGTTTTTTATAGTGTGAATATAACCTTAATCTCGGATTTGGCCATTTGTAATGGGATGTAGTATTATGCCATATACCAACATGCCTTTTCAGAGAAATGAGGGCATGAAGTCATTTGAATTTATTATTTAATACAGATAAATGTTAGCAATAAATTCCACAGTCAAAAAAGGGTGAATAAAAAGTGTTTGAAATTATATATTACCATATAAATAATAACATGCTTTACCAATGTAAAATGTTTACCTCGGCTTACCATCTAAATAAGCAGGGACATTTCTTGGGTTTCTCAATTTCTCCCCACCCAATTTTCTTCCTGTGCAATGCACTGTTAAACTCGAACTTTAGTCAGTCTCATTATTCCAAACAAACAGTCTTATTGTGAGTGTGATATTGCTTTTACACAAGTTAAATGGACAAGAATATTAACTGTAGACTCAATGCCAGTTACTTTGTAGTTTTTGATCCTCCAACGAAAATAGTTCCAAACAAAGCTGCAGCACAGCTGTAGTATGTAAAAACAATAATATTGTGAAATATTAACTGTTTTCTGTTTTAATATATTTAAAAATTAAATGTAATTTATTACATGTAATTATTTATTGCAATGTAATTATTTATTGCAAATTTTCAGCAGCCATTCCTTCAGTCTCCAGAGTCACATGATCCTTCATAAATCATTCTAATATGCTGATTTGGTGCTCAGGAAACATTTCTTATTATTGTCAGTGTTGAAAAGAGTTTAATATTGTTGCTTTATATTTTTGTGGAAACTGTGATACATTAACATCCGAAAGTTTGGGGTAAGATTGATTTATTTTTTAAATTTTTATTATTACTTTTTTTCAGAGAAATCAACACTTTTCAGCAAAGACACATTAAATTATCAAATGTGACAGCATTATCATTTTTATAATTATTATATGACTATTATATGATTTTACAAAATATTTATATTTCAAATAAAAGCTGTTCTTTTGAACTTTCAATTCATCAAATATTCATGATTTCTACAAATAAGCAGCACAGCTGTTTTTATCATTGATAAGAAATTTTAAAAAAAGTTTCCTGAGCACCAAATCAGCATATTAAAATGATTTCTGAGGGATCATGTGACACTGAAGACTAGTGTAATGACTGCTGAAAATTCAGCTTCGCCATCACAGGAATAAATTACATTTTAAAATATTTTACAATAGAAAACAGTTCTTTTAATTTGTAATAATATTTCACAATTTTTCTATTTTTCCTACATTATTGATCAAATAAATGCAGCCTTGGTGAGAATAAGAGACCTATTTTAAAAAGGGTATTAGTATTGTGCTTTTGTCCTGCACCGATAAAAACCTGATAATGTGTGGACAGAACTCATAAGGTCTATAAGGCCTATACTTTTTTTCCAAGAATTTATTTCTTTTCCAAGAAACAATTCTTTTTTTAGTAACGGTCAGTTACTAAATACAAAGTTCTGCCGTAGAAGGCTGTAAGGTGGAAGTCCGCTGTAAGGTGGAAGCTTTCTTTTGTGTGTAAATTCATTGAATTTTAAACTAAGATCAATCTGTTTATTATTTTATTATATCCTCATATTCAAATACCAAATCTGTTATACTAGGATGGTAGAGAATGGCATTTTTTGGTGCAAATCAATTTTATATTGAAGTTGTATTGAATCAAAGTTATATAATGTTTCATATTTTTAGAGAGAGATACGTTTAAAGGACTGTGACATGTCAGAAAAATAAACAGTGCATCAAAGCTAAATACACTTTTTAAGATACAGATGATATCAACAAATTAATGTTAGATACAGAAGTGTTCCCATGAAGGCATGAACTACAACCTAGAATAGCTGATTTGGGCATGTTGTAACATGGCTATCAATTTTCAAATTAGCAATACAAGAGGTCTATATGTGAGAACTGCAGCACAGCATGGAAAAAAAGATTTGCAATATGTGGGAAAAGATCAAAAGACATAGTAGAGTTTAATGTTTTTATTAGTTCAATCATTTCACACACTATTCTCAGCCTGTGAACATGGATAGAGACCTGTTTATCACTGTATGAAGGAAAAGGGGGAAAAAACTTCTGTTTTGTTTAGGTCTCCAGACAAAACAGTAATGATGACTGAAAGACAAAGTTCACAATATCAATGCAACATGAAAGAAGCCAGATGGTTTCAAACATTTCAAAACATCAGATGTGCAAGTACAAGGCTAACTATATACTGTATATTAGCATTGCTAATAACATAGCTCTACAATCTGTTGAATTGAGAGATTTTACATTTAGCATTTTTCTATACTTTTTATATACAGTATGTCACTATTATTTCATCTGAACTCTTAAAAAATAGCCTTCAAATCCAGATATAAATTGCAAATAAAGAATGGAGAAAAATTCTAAAACATTGTAATTAAATCAGAGCGAGTTTCAGCCTGCCAGGATATATTTAAGGTTATGGCCAGCCTCTTACAAAAAATATAAAAATGAAAACCGACAGGAGGGCTTTTCAAAGAAAATATAAAGGCAATATGACCTTCACATTTCAGAATTATTATACTTAGTTTGTTAATACATGTATACTTAAAGTTTAGTCATTTAAACCCATTATCTGTTTTGTTTGTTGTTTTTGTATGTTTCATCTGCACCATCTTTTTTCTCTCTCTCTCTCTATCCAGGTGACTATGTGGTGATGAGCGTATATTTTGACCTAAGCAGAAGAATGGGGTACTTCACAATTCAGACCTACATCCCCTGCATACTTACTGTGGTTCTCTCTTGGGTCTCCTTTTGGATCAAAAAAGATGCAACTCCAGCCAGAACAGCACTAGGTACATGCAGTAAATACAGACACCTGATCCTTGTGTGATTCATTCATGTGCAACTTGATGTTTTTTTTCCCTTAAATAGGCAGTATTAAAGACACTGTTTTTGATGAAAATTGTGATGGTTAAAGGAATAGTTCACCCAAAAAAATTCAAATGTACTCACCCTCAGGTCATCTAGGATTTAGATTAGCTTTTTTTCTTCATTGGAAACAGATTTGGAGAAATGTAGCATTACATCACTCGATCATCAGTGGATCATCTGCTCTGAATGGGAGTCCAAACAGCTGATAAAATATCACAATAATCCACAAATAATCCAGACAGCTCAATTATCAGTTTCCACCTTTTGAAGCAAAAAGCTGTGTTTGTAATAAATCCATCAAAACATTTATTTATTTATTTATTTTTACTTAAGACCATCGCCAAAAGGGTGACAGAGTGCATAGGGCCCAGAAGTCTGGGGGGCCCGCGATCGCCTACTGGCCATCGAGAGTACCAGGACATTCTATTCAAGTAGTCGGCCGATCACCGAAACGAGCGAGACCTCCCCGATATTAGGCGCTGTTTTTAAATTACAGCGCAGGCGAAACTGCAAAGTAGCACCACCACCAGCTGCGCGTCAAAGCAGAGCGGGATCAGTCTCCCGCACAGTGACACGCTTCTGCCACTATTTGTAAGTGATAAACAGCGCAAGTCGCTTGATCCATTCAGATGTGACACAGAATTGTTATACAGTCGTGTGATGTGAGATCATTAAAGGTTCTGTAGTGATGCTGGCTGAAAACAGCCACGACAATGAGGTATACTGGAAAACGGCACTAGGCTTGTCAATTCAGCACCATAGTAATTTAACTTGAAGTTATTAACAATGTTTACAATTTACAATAATACAAATAAAACCATTTATTATAAATGTTACTGTTATTACATATTGGGGAATATTTAAATTTTATAGAAGGTGTTTTGTAGTTTCTTTATGTTTCGTTTTTTAACTACAAATGTTATAGTTTATTATTACTTATTATTTATTTTAAAAACCATATAACCATGGTAATGAGGACCATGGTTTTACTTCTTGTGACCACCATCCTACTAGTCAAAACGTTCTTTTTAGATGCTTAGTTCTAACGAATTTTAATTGATGTAAAATGTTAATTCAATAAGAGCCTGATTAAAGATAAATATCAGTGTCTTATATAAATTAGGTGTTTATTATTTACAAATAATAAAGTTCTTAAAGGGAGGTTCACCCAAAAATTAAAAATTGTTCATCATACACGAGCGCTGTCACGGCGCGACCACAACAGCTTTAAGTTGTCTAATTTGGCAAGGTCACCCTGCTGTACTAATAGTAGTAAGGCTTTCCTTACAAGTACAATTTTAGCTGGATTATTTGTGTCCCCTTCAAAAATTGCTCTTGAGAAATTGTATGTTTATTGTCCCCCCAGCAGTAAGATGAAATGTATGCCCCTGTCCATGATATTGCTTTCTCCAGTGAAAAAGTTGTCTTGTCTGAATCAGGAGATCAAGCTCCAGCTCAAGCATGATTTACAAGCGAAAAAAATCCAGAAAAGTTCTAAACAAATATATCAGAGGATTTTGATGTGAGAGGGCAACCGGAAATGAGGAAGTGATGCTTTTTATCAGCTGTTTAAACTCTCATTGGTGAGCAAGTGATGTAATACTAAATTTCTCCAAATCTGAAGAAGGAACAAACTCATCTGCATCTTGGATGGCCTGAGGGTGAGCAAATTAAATTTTTTGGGTGAACTATTCATTGAATAAGTGTTTTGTTTTATTCATTACCCAAGTTCACAAATTATGAGAATGAATGACAGTTACAGTAAAGTATTTGTCTTTATATTTTATTATATATGCTTTTTTATAAAAGAAAAAACTCTTTTTAGTGTGTGTATTTGTTCACATTATTTCATGTTTCATGAAAGCACTTCATCTGCTTTTTTGTTGGCTTTAATCATTTCTTTATAGTTTCCTGCTTTGATTAAGTCCATGTCCTGTCCTGGTAAATGTCACTTTTGTCAAGGTAATCTGTCTTTTTTCGTTTTCCATCATTTTTTTTATTTATTTGTCAACTAACTTCTATTATACCTGTAGTTTTTATTATATTTTAGTGGCTTTGTTTAGACCACGTTATTTCTTTTTTTAAATGTATCCTCATGTTGTTCAATGGGAGATGTTGCACGTATCATGCAACATAATTTAGAAAAGCTTTTAATCTGTCTCTTGTAGCTTGATTAGCTTGGCACTCTTAGTCTGTCTTGTTTGATTACCTCAGAACACACCACAGATCAGTGTGGCCTGAGATGGTGTTCCCACTGAGCCTAAGCTAACAAGCAGGATCAGTGACGGTCAAAAAACAGGATCCAAGATAGACATAAATTGGTTATTTACACTGATCCTATAGCTAAATGCTAAGAAAACTGGAAGAAAAGGCTACAGCCCTACTCAATCTATGTTTGGAAGAAAAGAAATAAACTGCAACATACTCTGAGAAGAAAAAGAATGATGAATGCAATTAATCTGTCTGACAAAAGAAGTCATTACACCTTCAATGGAAAGAAAGGGAGTAGGAGAAAAAGTGGAGATTTGCTTTACAGGCGTAGTTGATCGATGAAGTCCAGAGAGAAAGGCAGCCAAGATAAAATGTGGGAGAGAGAGGGGGCTTGGGCTTACTGCCGTGGAAATGTCAGGTTAGAAAAAGATGAACCCAGAAAAATAGCGAGGTGTCAAGTATAGGGTGGTCAGTCAGTCTTTGAAGACATGTTAAATATATGGCCAAAAAGTATGTGGGCACCGAAACAGTCACTCGTATGTGCGATAGGTAATAATAGGGATTCAGACCTCCCTTTTCTTGCTATAACAACTTCCTCTCTGCAGTCAGTTTCTTCTGCATTCTCCGCTTTATGCTTTATTTTTTTTTAAAGTGGGTTTAACTAAAATAGTGAGACCTATTAATTAAAACTGGGTGTCTGTTTACTTTGTATGTAGCATGTATTATTTAATATGACTAAATCTACATGACTATATTTAGTTATAGAAATCAATGTAATTTTATAGGTCAGTCCATGTAGAATTGTTTTTTAACATCAGTATCATCCACACCTTTAGACACTCTTTTCATTAAAATTCTAAATTCTTAAAATAAATAAATAGAATTAGATATATAAAATAAAAAAACATAATAAAAATGCACTACTTTTCAAAAGATTGGGGTCATTAAGATATTTAATGCATTTAATCAGCAAAGATGAATTCAACTAACCAGAACTGGCAGTAAAGACATTTATAATGTTACAACAGATTCCTTTTTCCAATAAATGGTGTTGAAGGATGAAGTGACACTGAAGAATGGCTGTTGAAAATTTTTACTCACAAGAATAAAACTTCCATCAAAGGAATATATTACATTTTAAAATTTATTAAAATAGAAAAGTTATTTTATTGTAATAATACTTCACAATATTACTGTTTTGCTATATTTTTTTTAATCAAATAAATTCAGCCTTATTGATCATAAGAATCTTCATTCGCCCTTCTTACCGACCCCAAACTTTTGAACAGTTTTAAGTGTTCTATTGATGATAATAATAAAATGATATGCAAAATTAATAGTTGGAAAAGATCAAAAAACAGGAAAATTTAGTATGGGAAGAGCAAAGTACTAAATACACCAAACAGGCAGTCTACAATCATTCTGCTCTTCCCACCCACCCTGGGTACCATCATTGATAAGTACAGGAAATACAGCATTATAGTCATTTCAACATTCAGAGAGTTATTATGTCATTCTTATCCATTGCAAAAACAGACAAGAGAACTAATGAGGCTAAAATGGAGCCAAGCAGTTCAGGAAAGAGTGCCATTTTGAAATGCATATTTAATTCACAGGCTTTTCTGACTCAGGCAGGCAGTCATTTAACTAAGAGCTACTGTATCAGAGGAAGTCAGTCTAACAGGTGAAGGTAATCACTGTGGCCAGCAATGGCACAGGAAAAAGGAATGGAGTGCGAAATTTCTGTCTGAAATAGATGAAGCTTGCTTGTTGCCATAGAAACCCTTGCAAAACAGGAGCACAGTCACTGGTTCTCTGAGGCAACTCTAAATGTCCATGCAAGAGTAGAGCTAAGAATGTCTACACGCTTCTGAGATTCTTAAGTGTTTGTGTGGGTGGCATTTTTTTAATTTGCAGGTGTCTCTGTTCCTATCAAATACAGCAGACTGACTTCGGCATCTGGACAGGTGTCAGATTGAAAGAAAAAACAACATTAAAGGCATATAATAGTGTTGTTGTTTTTTTCTTTCTGTTAAAAATAATAATGGTGATTTATTGTGGTGTTAAAGTATTGCATTACTTCAGTTTCTCTCATATTGCCTGTTTTAAAACCCTGCCTTTATAGAGCATTTCAAGTCTAGATAGGCAGCCTAGTGGGGCAGCTTACTAGGTTTTAGAGCAGAGCTGTTCAATTACACCTGTCCAACAGCAACCAGAGCAATGTAGTCTTAGATGGAACTTAATCAGGTCTGCTCAGCGAAATGGCATCACATAATTTGATTAGAGCCAAAAAATAACAGTGTTTTGTATTCAGCAGAGACATCAAACTACATTTTACACACGCTAACAATGTCAGCATACACTTTAGATGGAGTAGCTCATATTTTTCATTAGCAGGCATTTCCCTTGTTACCAGGTTTTCCATCTAATATCTTTTGGTTGTGCAGGAATAACAACGGTATTAACCATGACAACGCTGAGCACAGTGGCACGGACATCACTACCCAGGGTCTCGTACGTCACAGCAATGGACCTTTTCGTCACTGTCTGTTTCCTGTTTGTTTTTGCGGCTCTCATGGAGTATGCCACACTCAATTATTACTCCTACAGTGCTCGCAGACCAACCTGCAACAAGACGAAAAGATCGGTGAGCACAATGTTCTGCATCAATCAAAGTTAGGAGAAAGCTATGTATCCTGTTCACACAATATGTAAGGGATGTTTTCATTTTCTGGCTCTAATGGGGGACTCCTGAGCTTCTGAACACTTTTCAAAGGTTTCATGTCCAATACTACTAAAGTACATGTCCAATACTATCCATACTAAAATGAATACTGAAATCTTCCAATGCAATTTTCAATACAGTGTGCTAGTCATTTTGATTTGGCATCAGTGTGCTTTGGCTTGAAATGAGAGAAAGAGTGGAATGATACAAGAGGCATTGAAGTAGAAATAGTACGGTTCAGCACTTCTTTTCAAAAGTTAGGGGTATAAAATATTTTTTAAATGTTTTTGTCTTTTGCACACCAAGGCTGCATTTATTTGATCAAAAATGCAGTAGAAACAGTAATATTGTGAAATATTAGCACAAATTTAAAATGACTGATTTATTTTTTTTATATTTTTAAAACTTAATTTTAAACATAAAAGCTGAATTTTCAGCAGCCATTGCAGTCTTCAGTGTCACATGATCCTTCATTGTAATATGATGATATGATTTGGTACTCAAGAAACATATCTTATTATTATGAATTTAAAAAGAAAGTGATGCAGCTTATCTATACACTCATATTACTTTACTAACAGTCATGATTGACCAATGCGAATCAAGTATTCTGGTATTGACGTGCAAGGTAAGTCATTAAATCATCTTGGTTATGTACATAACCCTCGTTCCCTGAAGGAGGGAATAGAGACGTTACGTCGACACTGACATCTTGGGAGTCCCAATCACCTCTGAGTAGTAAATAACAGGCCAATGAACATTGTCGAGTGGAATTTGCATGCCCAGCCACTCCCCCATACACACGGGTATATAAGAGGGCGACGTGCTCTCATTCAGGTTGTGCTGAGGAGGTGCCATTCAGCGGTGCAGTTCAAGGTTGTGGCAGGAGGGATGTAAAGTCTCCGTTCCCTCCTTCAGGGAAAGAGGGTTACAAACGTAACCAAGGTGTTACTTTCAGTCAGACGTTACATCGCCACTGACGTTAGGGGTCCCTATGGAAAATGCTACAAACACTGAACTGTGTTACAAGGGTTGGCGATACAGATGTAGACAAGCTTTCACATGCCAAGTAGCAATTGGCATTCCAAGTCAAAACATACCCAGTGCCCCATCATGAGCCCAGTAGTCTTTCGTACTGAAAAGACAGTATTTACAGCGAGGTGGGTCGCAGCTGCTGTTCATTTACCCAGAGTAAAGAAAGAGGGCTTCAGCTCTCTCAATTCCAGCTGTGACCGGTTGTATTGCACTAGGGAAGCGTGCCTAAGTTTATGCGGAGAAAGACACTATGGAGCCACATCCTGCCCAAAGGGAGGTATCATGTGGAGAGTACCCATATGGACTGACCGGCAGGGCAGTTCTACATATGACGTAAGTCACTGCGGAAGGTCCTGCCTGAAAAAGGGAGGAACTACTACTAAAGCAGAGACTAGACAGAAGTAATTTGGTCAAGGGAAGACACAGGTTTACCAACAGGGAAACTGTACCATGGAAGAATACACACATGGGATTACCAGAAGGGAATCAGTACAGGGGCTGACCGAAGGGGCAAGCAAACACAAGTACTGAGCCTGGCGTCAGGCTCCTCCGCCGAGCCTGGCAGCCGAAGGGTGTTGGTGGATGCCCAGTCCAGGGTTCGTCCGGTGAGGAACACGGCTGGAGAGATTAATCTTCCGAGCTGGTCTTGCTGCCACTTACGTGTTAGTACCCAACACACGAGAAGAAACAGGTTCAACCCAGAGGCTGTAAAACATCACAAAGTGTTAGGTGTCGCCCAGCCCAGCTGTGCTAGTTGTCGCCCAGCCCAGCTGCTAGAGAGACACCGTGCACCAGCACCCAGGAGGAGGCAACACTCCGAGTGGAGTAAGCCCTCCAAATCTGAATGAGTGCATGCACGCCACCCTCTTACAATATATACCCGTGTGTACAAGGGAGTGGTTGGGCATGCAAATTCCACTCACCAGAGTTCATTGGCCTGTTTTTATTACTCAGAGGTGATTGGGACTCCCAAGTGAGACCCCTAATGTTGACGTAATGTTGAATGTGACTGACTGTAAGGCAACATTACTTTCCCCTTTCAAATACATGAAATATCTAGTTAGTGAGCTAATGCCTTTTCAGGCAGAATCTATCGTTATACTTTATACTTTCCTCACAATATAGTGATGCATTATTACTATCCAGTGTAAACAGACAAAAGTCACTTTTCCTATGTGTTTGATATAGGTGATCTCTCAGGATGGTATGGTATGGAAATATGATTTAATTAGGCTGACGTTGTTAGTCTTTGTCTATGTGTGTAATGTGATGCTAAATTATGGTTGAGCAAGCACATCTTACTTTTTATTCATTGTGTTTCTCCGGTGGCAGTCTCTGCAGGTGAAATTTTCCCACTTGCTCGCCGATCGCTCATTTTGATTAGATCTTATCTCTACTGAGAAGCATGGATAATTACCATAGCAATTTTACGCAAAACAAATATTACCCTATAGGTGATCTCACATAGATTATAATTCAGTGTTGTAATTACCATGCTTTGCTAGTTATGTTACAATAATGAGATTACAGAATAATAACAGAATAACTGTTGGAGAGTTTTCGTTGTGTGGTCTAAAAGGGTTCAGTGGAAGGATTTAGACAACCACGCTCAGATTTTAAGGTCATCGTACCTGCCCGTGAGAGATTGATGCTCCACTTGACTTGCCCACTGGAGTGAACGCTGTTAGTTCAAGTGAGTGGGAATCTCTTAGAAGCCATCATGATCTTATGTTTTGATTGACAGCCCACTCTGAAGGATTTGTTTGCTCACAGCATAGATTAGATGCACAAGCATACACCTCAACTAAACTTTCAATCCTTTTGTTTACAGTATAGGCAAAACCCATCCAAATGTATGACTCCATTGATGATTTCCAGTCACTCAAAATAAGTTTTTTGGATGTGTATTGCAAAACAAGAGCCCTTCAAATTCTAAAAGGATGTTGTTTTTGTCCAACAGAACTACTCCGTTCTGGATGTGGGTCCTCCTCCCACAGTTATCACACTCAACAACTCCATGTACTGGCAGGAGTTTGATGATGCCTGTGTTTATGAATGCCTGGATGGAAAAGACTGCCAGAGTTTCTTCTGCTGCTACGAAGAGTGCAAAGATGGAGCGTGGCGAAAGGGCCGTGCGCATATAGACATTTTGGAACTCGATGCATACTCTCGTGTCTTCTTTCCCACCTCTTTCCTATTATTCAATATTGTCTACTGGGTAGGCTACTTGTATCTTTAGCAGTCCCACACACCTCACTACGCAAAGAACTTGACTTTTGGTTCTGTCAGAGCAGACACAAAGAACAGACTGAACCAGGACTTTTCAAGGTACGGTAAAAAATAAGAGCGGATACTGGTCATCAGAGTTGAGCTGTGATGATTCAAGGACTTTTCCAGTAGGAGATGAAAATGAGACAATGCTACAGGAACCGAAAGCTACAGAAGATACATCAAAACCCTTAAAACCAGGCTGTTTTATATGGTCAAGAAGGATATTGCCACAAGCTCTTGAAGTGGTTGCAGTTCTCTGGCAGAGATCTTTGCCTTCTGTTCTTCAGGTACCAGGGAAAAAAGATTCACAATGTTCCTCTCACACAATCTTGTCTTTTCATGGGTGAGATAGCAGCTGTAAGGAGTCAAGGTGCGAAAAATCCTTAGGCCAAGACAGCGTGAGAAAATAAAATGCCTTGCATAGCATGTGACCCTCTGACTTTTGGTGTCCCTTACAACCCTGGTAGATCGTTCACTTGAATGGAAACCTGTCATCTAGCCATCAGTCAAAACCAGACTGACTTTCATGTAAGCTTAGCTTTCAGAGCCATCTATAGTGCCTTCCAGTGGAGGAGAAGCCATCAGGCAGATAAATCTGAGAAATGATGGCAGGAGCATCATCTGGTCTTGACTGACTGCTGGTGGTTTTATTTTGGAGTTTATTCAAGCTTTAGTTATAGTCACTCATTATTTTGATGCATTCAACATGTCTAAACCCATCATCACTGCATGTTATATGATAGTATTAAGCTGTACCCTGAATCAGCACAATAATGGCAAGAGAATAGATCCATTTTAAAATATTTGGAATATTAATTAGTATGTAGATTGCAAATGTTTGCCAACATTTCTAGATTTTTATTGTACATTGTTCCACACAACAGAGAGGTTAATTAAAGGTTAAATTAATATATTATATTATATAATATATTATATTTTATTTCGAAATGCCTAAAGTCTATTAGCATCAATCTATTAGTTAAAAATTGCATGTATAGAATGAATCATAAGTTCCATAGAATCTCACCCTTCAGTTCAGCCTGAGTTGGCACAATAGTTGATATTCATGTGTACACCAAGCATAGCAAAATCAAAACCACCCAAAGGAAATCAAGGAAAGTGAGTGTCTCTGGATCTTTATAGACACATTTGTATTATCTACAGATTTTATGATTTTATTCTAACTTGGACTTGCATCTACAGCCCCATCCTATGATATGGCAACACATTTGACACGCGCAGGTTGGGAATCACTGCATATACTGTATAGGATAGTTCATTCAAAAAGTAAAATTCTGCCATCCTTTATTCACTCTCATATACTGTGCATTAGATTTTCCACTCATTGAATACAAAAGGAGTAGCAGAATGTCAAGGCTGTACTTTTCCGTGCAATGAAATTGAGTAGTGCTTGAATAGTGCTTTTTGAAAAAAGACAAATCATACAGGTTTGGAGCGACATGAAGGTGAGTAGATACTGGCAGATTTTATTTATTTATTTTTGAGTGAAATATC
Source organism: Sinocyclocheilus grahami (assembly GCF_001515645.1). Lineage (NCBI taxonomy): Eukaryota > Metazoa > Chordata > Actinopteri > Cypriniformes > Cyprinidae > Sinocyclocheilus > Sinocyclocheilus grahami. Next base: position 2,263,808 of record NW_015505226.1, read on the forward strand.
CATTTAGTAATAAAAAGGAGTGTCAGAAAAATACTAAATTCTAACAATCAGTAACACTTTACACATAGGTTTCAAATGGTTAACATTAGTTAATGCAATATGTACCATTGAAGTAACAATGAACAACATTTTTACAGTATTTATTAATTTAGGATAATGTGAATTTATAAATATACTGATGTTCATTGTTAATTCATTTTCATTCAATATACATTAACTATATTAATTATACAACTTGAAATGTTAAAAGTAATTAGTATATGTATACATTAAAATTTACTTGGATTAATAAATGCAGGAAGTGTATCTTACTATTAGTTCATAATACCTAATGCATTAATTTATGTTAGTGAATTGAAATTTGTTGTAAAGTGTTACCAAACAATCTCCTGCACACTGCGGTAAGAAACCCTACATAATCACTGTGTTCATTACCAAACTAATTCACAATATGAGTTGTTACTGTGTTGCCTTAGGGTCACCTGCACAGAGATACTGTAAGATGATCCATTAAAGAAAGACTTTAGAAGAAAGAAAGAAGGATTACTTCAAATTATAGTCATTACCAAAGGATTCACACAAGCTGAAAACATTGAGGCAATCTCAAACTCTTTTTTTTCTGAACTATAATTAATTATTTTGTAGTCATGATCTTCATTATCACTATTGTCTCATGGGTAATATGTGAATGCGTGATGCACATCAGAGGCAATATTATTGTTATTTTCTTCCTCAATGATTGTAGTTTTTTTTGTGAGGTTTTTTTTATGGAACATTTTTCGATCTGATACCGCTGTGGATTCTACCATTCTGGCACCAGCTCTAATACACCTGACCTACAGTAGGTATCAACATTTAATCAATCAAGTAATTTTCCATCTGTCATTGTGGGCTCTCTGGAACTTTAATCTTTGAAGTCACATTTTTATTTGATTCATCTTTGTACTCAGTTTGTGCCAAGCATCTTTGTAAGGTAATCTTTTTAAGGATGGTCTCGAAGTCTGTAAATGATGTACTGAATAACCAGAAATGTGCTGTGAATTTCTGCCAAGCCGATTCTACTCTTGCATTTCATGATGCTATAGTTTTTTTTGTTTGTATGTTTTGTTTGTTTTTTGTGGCTTCTTGAAGGTGTTGACATGTTTTGCAATTCAGTTTGATGATAATCTGTGAGTGCTTCAATGTTGTTATTGCAGCTGTTAATTTAGTTTGACGTACAATAATTATTAGCTGTTCATTTATAGTGGTGCTAGAGCTTCAAACTGACCATTGTTCGAGAGCACCGGTTTTTACTCTTCACCCCCAAGGAATCAGACTTTGCCAAAAAGTCATGTTAGTTACCTAAAGCCATATGCTGGAATTAAATCCAATTATACTGCTTTTTATAGTGGCCTAATAATGATATTAATTCCAATGACGAAGTACTCTGAGGAAGGAAATAGAAAATCTTGTGCATTAGCCCTTGATGTATTTCAAGCTTATTTGGTCATTTTTTGTCACTAGATATCGTTCTTCACCATTCAAGCCAGGGGGTCTTTTCAGTGCAACGAATACAGTGTTTAGCTGTTTTTATTTTGTTTTTCTTCACAAAGAGAAAAAAAATGACACATTCAAGTGACCTTTAAGAGGGTGGATATGCTATCCTTAATGATATAACATGTATTCACAGAAGACTCAGTACCCTATAGCATCCGTCCAGCCACTGAGCAGACTGGATAAATCTGGTTCAAAAGCGGTCATCAGTTAATTTTACTTTCTTTTACATCCTTGGAATTTACATATAAGTAATAAAACCTTCAAACTGCAGGTCAACTGTTAAAGGCTGAATGCCAAAGAAATCTCATTCACTGATCTGCTATGAAGATGCCCCCACCCATTCATTTTGCTCAATTATGTTGTTGGGATGTGTTTGTGCATTACAGTACAGTCAATTACACCGTAATTCCTCACTTTTTAAAGTGTCCGAAACCCTTTTGTTTCAGGTGGTCAGATTAGTAGCAATCTTTGAATACATTAATGTCAGTGGCCTGTACTGTTTTTGGGAATAGTCTTAAAATATAACCACTGTACTGATAGCGATAATAATATTAATAATAAAAACTTTTTTCTCTATTGCCCCAGTCATGCAGACACATATTGTGCACCTCTTTTTCACATTAACACACAACCTTTCATTGTAGATTATTGCTTTGTGCTTAAAATGACAATTTGGTGTGTATTTCTCATGTTTCTATGGTTTGTGAGTGCTCACGATGTGTAGTGTTGTCAGTGGGGTTGTCATGTGGATTTGGTAATAGAGGGTTTCTGTGAGTTTTTGACCTGTCTATAAACTCATTTCTATTTCTTGTGCTATTTTCATAAATGTAGTTCTTTTTATAATCGAATTGTACAGTGCAGAGGTGAATCAGAAGATGTTAAATAAAATTTTGTTTTCTTTTTTCCCATTTCTGTATATCACTGCAATCTTACCTGCACTTTATAAGTGACTTAGTTCAATGTATTTGCAACAAATTAAAGGTATTTTGTAAGTAGAAGCAAGTTTCTTTGGCTAGCTGGAAGATTTGACTTTTTATTCATTCGTCTGTTTTTTACCATCTCATCGAACACTGTAATTAACGTTACATGGTCCAGTAAGAGAATGTTCTAGATGATTTCATATTGATTTCTGCCCCAGCAGCTGTCAATAACAGCCTCAGTGCCTGAGTATCAAAATAGCCATTGTTCATATTCAGTGTTATCAACCCGATTAAAGGGATAGTGCACTCAAAAATGTATATTCTGTCATTATTGATTCAGCCTCATGTTGGTTCTTTGAGTTGAATCTTTTCAATGAATCAGTTGAATCAGTTTGATTTTTTAAAGCATAAAGGCCATACTGGTTTGTAACGACATGAGGGTGAATAAGTAATGGTTCCTTTTGGGTGAACTATTCCTTTAAAAACACAGCCTGGTAGAAAACAACATCTGCGTTCTTATGTGTTCTTGATGCAGTGCAGCTTACTCAGCAGTAGTAGACAGATAAAACTGCATCTCGGCTAAAAGCAAAGCACAAATAAAAGTGAAAAAAATCTTATTTTCTGATAGAAAATAAACAATGAAAACATCAGAAGCAGTAAGTGCGCAAAACTAGGGATCTAAAAGTAGGTTAATGCTGTAAGTGTTGCATATGAATCCACAAAAGCCCTGCACTCTCAAAATAATTCATTGAGCATTACCAACCTTGAGCACGTAGTGTTCATGAAATACACAGGGAGACGTGTATATGATTACTTTTTATAATGTCACAGATCAGATTTCCTGGGCAAATGAATGCATGATACATGACGTCAAAATAAGAGATAATGATGTATCTGACATTTCATCTGAAAGACTGTTCACTAACCCTGGAGAGGCATGATATTACATATTGTTAAATTACACTTTTTATGATTTTTTTTTTTGAAGGGGAAGGCAATATCAAATGGCATTTGTAATATGACAAATGTTATAGAGGGTTCACTAACATAGCCTATATAGGCCCTTGAAATTGCTTCAGTTTGAAAATGCTGAACGTCGCATGTTTATTTAATTTGTGGCTGTCTCTTTAGAATGGAATAACAAGGCTAACACAAATCCTCCTTAAATTTTAGCTTGCTGGTTATACAGATAGCTGTTGCAGTCTAAGTAAAAAAATATGTAATGTAGCAAGTGAATTAGAAATGAAAATTCATTTAAACATCTGGAATTGGCTTTGTTTGAAATGTTCTTCCTGCCTCTATTCTGATGAGGACTGAATCCCTCTACCACTAAACTTGGAATGGTTGCTATGGGAACATTGTTCGTTCTGTGTGTAATGAAGTGAAGCCAAAGATGAGAGATGACTGATTTGGAACTGGAGTGTATGACCTACTTTTTAAAGACATTTTAACTCTTTGTCTAACTCACATGCTGTTTGACATAATCACTCAACTGTTGCCAATGATGATCTTGCAGAGGTTATATCACATTGGACCATCAAAATATCTCAGATATGTTTTCCCACCAACATTTCTAAATGAGACATCAAGAGATTTGTATTTAATATTTAATAGATTAGTAGCTTAAAATTTTGATTTAAGTTTTCGTTAATTTTAGTTTTACCCCTCACCCAATTTCCAGGTTTTCTCAAAAGTTTTCATGATAAATGTGAATGTTCATGACACACTATAGGGGATAATGACATTGTCCACAACCGTGAAAGTTAAAGGTGATCATTTGTATGTTAAAATATTCATATCCTATTTTAAAAAGCAAGAAGTAGTGTTTTGGGAAAATGTGTTTTTTAAAAGCCACAATTTTCCATTTTATTAAGAATAATACAAAAGAGACCTTTAGTGAATAAAGCTATGTGAAATATAAAGTGTCTTGCATCAGTGTAATGACAAGGATCAGAACTCTGCTGCATTATATTCATTATAATATGAGAAAACATGTCCTCTAATGATCCTCCATCAGACTGCATTGCATTATTGAACGCAATTCCATCAAACATTTTTGCTGTTTTTGCAATGAATTAATCCCAAAAAAATGTAAGTTATTCTGCTCTGTTTGGGAGATTTAATTATCCTCAGGCAACAATATTAACAAGTCAAGTCCTTCCTATCTCAGAATAACAGCAAATCTTTGTTAGCCTCATACATACTCCAAACCTTTGATATGTGCACTCCCTATTCCTGCAGGGAATTCATTTGAATGTATAAATGATTTTATCGCTTTACATAAGCACTTTTTTTCATGTCCATAACCTAATAACACCTAAATAAAATTTAAAACACAAATTTAAATTGCCCCAAAACCCTTTTCATCTCACAGTTTCAGTAGGCTAGTATTATGAATTATTAACTCTCCATTTGGCTTTTACTTTATGAAGTTTGTCTTCGTTGTCCCAGAACACAGTCCAGTGTTTTCTAGGGGTGGTGAATTTTTATCTTTGTCATTCGCTTACAGACTTAGTGCGGAACATTTGTTCGCTGAAAAATGACATACATTTTTTATTAAAGTATGCACTCAATATGAAACATTCATATGTCCTTCTAACCCAGGTACAGCAAGGGTGTATGTTTAATGTCTCAGCAAACTTTTTCTTTTTTTCATAGATATATAAAACTGCATTCTCTAAATGCTACCAAAGAGCTTTAAGACAAATGAAAAATATGGTGCTACTGTATGCATGGAACAGAGAAGGGCTCATGATATTGTGAATGTTGATGAACAGGAGAATTTCAAGTGTTTTGCAATCCTAAAGAGCGATTGAGTCAATGTATCAGTGTTCAGAGGCCATGCACAAATAGCAGATAAATATGACTGTTATGACAAATTACCTGATTGTACTGACAGTACTACACAGCAATATTGTATCTCTGTCATTTGATTCAATTGATTCTGTGTTCTGGAGAAAGTTCATTCTAATGAAATGGATTCTTGAAAAAAAATTTCAGGCATATCTAAACACATCCATTGAAATCCTCTTATCTATTTTCCACAACTCTTTGATAAGTTGATATGATTAAGTTTGGGTTAATTACTTAAAATACATAAAAAATGACTGACAGTGACTTTTATGTTGAACATTTTTTTCAATATCTTTATTAATACAGAACATTTGTGTGTATTATTATTATTATTATTATTATTAGAAAAAAATATCCACCAATTCATAGGGGTCTAAACAAGCAGGAAGCAATTCCTTGTCATGTGACAATAAAATGGTACATTATGTCACAGTGAAGATATACTGTAGATTGTTTCAATTATATATTTTTGTTCATAATTTTAATCTTAGATATTCAGATTTTTTTTATGAATGACAAATTCATGCATTCTCATTTTTTGCCATGAAATCTTTTAACATGCAAATATTTTCTTATTTTTTATTATTATGATGTGTACATTCAAGTGCTTGAATACACATTTCAAGGCTTGTTATATTTGCAACTTGCATATTTACAATACATAACTGCATATTTACAAGATTGCTCCTGTTCATCATCTCAGGTATCCTAATTTGTCACTGACCCAGTTATTTCTATAATTCATCCATTTGATTCAGAATAACAGTGACATTATTTGGTCATTCTCTCTCCATCATTTTCACTGCTGTCACTTCCAGACTTCTAACACATGCTGCTGTTTATTTTGATGAAGCCTGGTTTCCAGATTGGGTGATGGATGTTTGTGAATATAGCTGGACAGAATGTCACGGTCTGTCTCTCATCTTTCCCATAACCAAGCATTCTGCCTCCATAAAAAGCATGATGAAAGTCCATCAGCAGCAACAAGCCTCTACATGAAAGATGGAGCGGCATTGTGTACACTCCACAGATCCAGCTGAGCTATAGGCCTCTAGTCTATTAAGGTTGTACTGCACCTCCTTCCCATCCATTGAAAGCTTTTACAGTTCAGTTGCTTAGCTTTCCAGCTCTAAGAGCCTTCATTCGAGTCCCTCTCCTGTCACATCTATTAGAGGAAAACATGACATTTGTCTACCCAGAGAAAAATTTGCTCTAACAGAGTGACCAGTGTCACACAGGATGTTTAAAAAAATAATAATAATAATAATCGCCACACATGCTGGGATGTTTGTCTGTTTGTGAATGAAAAAGAAAAAGCTTCAAATGGATTGAGTCGTTCTGTACTCCACATTTTAAACTCGATTAACACATTTTTAAAGCTTCAACACTTGACAGAAGATCTCGGCATTGCAAAATTTATGGGAGCAATCAATATCTAACCAATATCTATTTAGTGAAGTCTCAACAAGCTATTGTTACAAAGGCAACAGGGAAGACAATGAGCAAATTGAATAAAGTGATGTCATGAAAAGTCAGAACAGGCACATCAATTTCCTGTGAGACATTTTCATTGAGAAACATGTCTAAAGGCTTGAGCAGACTTTTTGCTGACCCATTCAAATTGCAGGCTTTGTGCTTTATTGAAGATAGGATTTGACGAGAATAACCTTTTGTTTGACGGGAATGTTTTCATTACATGAAATATTTCCGTTCACTCATAATTTCTGAAAGAGACATTATACTGAATTAAAATAGTGCTGCTGGTTAGTGCAGCAATAGCTAGTTGGAGGTGGAAGTGGAAGTTGATTGCACAAGCAATGTCATTATTGAAGCTATAAAGCACAGACATGATTACAGTCATACTTTCGACCATTATCATCTCAAAAATGGACAGCAACTACCACTTCATAATTACATTTTAATTAGAAGAGTGTCTTTAGAAGTTCCTTTCTGAGTATATAGTGATAACAAAAATAACACTTTAAACAATTTTCTCCTGCAAAATATTGTTCTATTTACAGATGGTGTAAATCCAGTGAGGAAGAGAAAGAAAGAAAGAAAGAAAGAAAGAAAGAAAGAAAGAAAGAAAGAAAGAAAGAAAGAATACTAAGGAGACCCACTGTCCTGGAGAGTTTAGCTCCAACCCTGATCAAACACAACTGAAGCACCTAATCAAGTTCTTCAGGACTGCTTGAAAACACAAGCAGGTGTGCTGAAGCAGGTTGGAAATAAACTTTGCAGGACAGTGGGTTGAAGACCTCTGGCTTATACTTTGGATCGTAATGGTTCAGTGGGAATTGTGAGCAATGATGAACCACCCAACTAACTCTATCTTTGTCTAATTTTCTTTTTCTGCTGTTGTTCGCTCAGTTTAGGACAATTGATCATTCTGGAGTACAACTCACAGTAGAGGGCAGCCAGGCAGCCATTGGGATCTTCAGTCAAATGTCTCATGGGATTTTCAGGTGGAACCTTCATGAACCATAATAGGAGAAACAAAGTGTACCGTACAAAGTCAATTGTATTTAAACTGTTTAAAGTTAATTAACTCACTCAAGTTTCAGGATACATGTGTTGTTAAATTAATTTTTATAGAATTTATATATGAACAGAATTAAATAATAAATGGCCAAGTTATTTTAGCTATTGATGTACAGTGGCTCTAAAAGTATTTGGAAACTTAAACCACGATTAAAAATGCATAAATTGTTTTGCATTCTATAATAAAGCATCCTGTGGCTTTTATTTAGTAAAATATATTTAATACAAACATTTCAGAAAAGCACTAGCATCATTTGTTGGTTTCAATATTTTGTATCTAATGTAATGAAATTCAAATATAAATGACCTAAAACCCAAATTATCTGAAACCCAAATTAATATTTTTAATGGAAGCTTGTGCGTGAAGTTTGTTGTAGCATGTGAAGCACACATGAGCTTCCATGTTTATCATGTGATGTGCTACTGTTTATGAATGTGTGTTGATTGTTGTTTAGATATAAATAAAAAATTTATATCATGATATAACGCGAGCATATCTCTTCAAAAGGACTGGATTCATATGGATTCATTTTATGAGGCCTTTATGACCTTTTTGGGTCTTTAAGTTTTGGTTACCCGGACTTTCAATAAAGGGACAGAAACCTTTTAGGGTTGATTAAAAATCTTATTTGTGTTTCAAAGACTAACCAAAGTCTTATGGGTTTGGAACAACATGAGGGTGAATAAATGATGACATAATCTGTTTAAGTGTCAAAAAGTGTCTGGATTCTATTTTGGGCCACTGTATATCATCAATAGTTAATATCAAATATGATATTACACATTATGGAGTGAAGTACTTCTTTGATTAAATAGTCATTTATTGATGTCTCATGCTATCGTTCACACAGAGTGGCTGATTCAGAAGGTTAACAAAGTTCAAACTGTACATAATTTCAAAGCCAACAATAGTGCATTGTTTCTTTGTATATGCGATTTTCTGATTAGAAATCCAATTAGGTTCAGGCAGAACCAGTCTCTTTTCCCTTCCCTGCAATTACGTGATACATGTTTATAAATGATAAGCCTTTGTGATTGAAATATGTTTTAGTCATAGATATGCAAAACTCATTATAGCAGTCCAGACCGAGAGAGTCCTCTATCAGCTGTGATCAAAAGAAGCATCACTTTGGTACTTGCCCTCTAAAACCTGTATTCTTCTCATCAGAGTATGTTTGAAGAAATTGTGGGGTGCCGTACTGTCAGGCTTCTGCTATGGTTGACAGCGACACTAAGTCTTCAGGCATTTCGGGAACAGTGCCACTCTCCAATATACTTTAACACCAGCAATTTCATGGGTAAGGATTTACTGCCATTAGCCGTTGTCCAATTTCTCTCCTGTGTCCTTTGCGACTTTCTGAACACTTTTATTTAATTACAGTAGAGCATCTTATGAAAGTACACATGCAATTGTCATAAAACACATTCTAAAATGAACAGTCCCCCCCCCCCCCCCAAAAAAAACCCACACAAAACC
>NW_015505226.1:2273309-2278576 GCF_001515645.1 Sinocyclocheilus grahami
AACCCCCCCCCCCCCCCCCCAAAAAAAACCACACACACACACACACCTGTGAACACATTCTTTATTGATGTGCCAAACTGCTATGTTGCCTGGCAACCGCCTAAAAGCCTAATGTTAGTATAATGAACTACTTAGAAGAAGAATTGTTTATTTGATAATTATCCATAATAAATGTAACTCTTCACCATCTGTTTTTGCTTGTCAGCGGTGCTTAATCTTTGCATATTTTTCTCCTGATTCAGACAAGACAACCTTTTCACTGAAGAAAGAAATATTCTAGATATAGAACTCATATTTCAGATGGAAATAACAGCTCGAAGTTAAAAACATCTTAATGACCATTTTCTTTTTTAAGTGAACGATTCCTTTAAGGCCCCCATTTAAACCTATATCCTAGACGGCTTTCCTTACATTTATTGGACTTCAAGTCACTATGGATAAAAGTCATATAGCAAATAACTCTGCTAACCAGGGATGCTCTGTTTTGACAATGTATCAAATTGCAATAGTGCATTGAACACACATGACGATTGCTGGAAAAGTTAAAAATGAAAGATGGCATGACACAACATCCAACCCAGTTCCCTGAGACATGGGGCCTTTGATTTTAAAATGGAAGTGAATTAATTTTTTATTCAGAAAAGCGTTTGCCTATCATGAAGACTTTGGACATCCACTTCCCATTATTCAGTAGTTAAGGAGCAACCTAAATGGAATCTGTCCATCTGAAATGCATCTTTATCAGGCTTTATACATCAGTACGCTGTGGACTCTCCAGGAAGCTCTAAAATGGCTTTCTGTAGCCTCCATTAGCGTTTCATCTTTTATAGGATGTAAGATACGGCTCCTTCACAGAGGAAGCATACAAGTGAAAAGTAAAATTACATTTTGATAGGTTTTAGTTTGTTTACTAGTTTGTCGCAAAAAATGTAAATTCTGTCATTATTTTCCGTTGTTCATGTCAACACAGTATGACTTATTTTCTTCCGTGGAACAAACAAAACAAAAAAAAAACAGAAAAATCACTATTACCAAACAATCTACATTTTCAGTGAACTAACTCAAAACCTACTGTGACCAGTGAGTTGAACCGAAACAGGAGGGGTTTCTACTTTTGTGTTCCACAGAAAGAATAGCAGAATACTATTTACAAAAAAAATAAGTGAATGTAAGTAAACATTGACCCAATTTTTTGGGATTAACTAATTTTTTAATGCTTTACATTTTATTTAGAAAAATTTCTGATGATAATCATAATCACTGAACTAAGTACACCTACAACGTACATACTATAATGGTAAAAGCTTTCTGTTTCTGTAGCATAATGTTTGGCTGTGGTTAGAATCTAACCAGAGGATGTTTAATCTTTCTAAACACCTTCTCTCTCTAGGACAGCCGATGCCTTCTGGTGTTAAGAGGCATTTCAGTCTCAATTATTAGATTTTGTCTCTCTTCTGCTACTATCCAGGGCTACATTGACAGCCCTACCCTGAGGTTGGATTTCTGCTCTGCGCTCCTTAATAGATCAGATTTCTCCTCAGCCTGATGGGATCGGTAGATTGATTGCTTTAGTCTGACACCACACGGTGGTGTGGAAGCGAGATAGAGGGTGTTTCCATGGAGACGTGCCCAGATGTGTCGAACACCAGGAAAGAGAAGTCCAATTTACAAAACCACTGTCAGGACAATGCACATACAACAATACGCCTTTCTTAAAAATAAATAAATAAACAGAGTATGTATGTGATATCTGTAAGGTCTGGGAGTGAATGAAAAAAAAGGGATAAATAACTTCTGGAAAAAAAAGAATTGCTTGTCACATAAAGTATGTACATTCAATTGTACAGTAGGCTTTCTGTAGCAGGATCACCTCAGGCTTCTTAGCAGAGAATCACTATAGCCTATAAACAGAGCATGAACGTTCCCCACCATCCATTACTCTTATTATGTCTGCAGGGATATCTTACATCCAAAACCTCTCTCAGATGCACCCTCTCATTTCTTGCATTCCATCGGCAGGTCTGGCGAATGGATGCAGAGATCTGATACTAATGAGCTTTGACACATTTTCAAATCCTGTCCTATATGCTCCGCACCACTTTTCTGGGATTCACAAGTGAATAAAAGCAACACCGAAGACAGTAGTGCAGAATGAGGAAAAAAAGCAAGTTTTTCTCTTTTTTATGATTTGACTTGCCAGCAAAGAGTTTGTCTTTAAATATAATAGTTTAATTAAATTATTTAAAAGTTCATTTTAAGTAAAATGTGGAAATTGATTTGCTGCGTGACTGTCCTGATCATGAACTGTAAAATACAGAAATCTGTTCAACTGAACAAAAATATAAAACTAATATTTAAATATATTATCTGATCAGGCTCAATTTTCAAAAATCACTTGTCATAAATTTACATAGTACTGTGCTAAAACTGTCAAATAAAATTAAATAAATTGTACAGGACAGTTTCCTGTACAGCACTCTTTACCTAACTACTGAATATAGGACTCACAAAATATTTTTTTTCTAGTTGGCCAATCGCTAGGTATCCATGAACATTTATTGCTTAAATGTTTGTTTACGCAATGTTCATTTGTTCATTTATTGCATAAAAAATTGTCCATTTGTCTATTTGTCAACTACCCATACTTTACATTCATATTAAATGGAAATATAATTAATTATAGTTATACTAATATTAACAAAAAGTATTTACGAGCAGCTCCAAAGTTACATAGTAAGTTTAAAATTAAGCAAAAATAATGCTTCATCATTTACTTTACACAATAATTGATATACTTACACTAAAGCGTGAACAATATAAAGTGTGTCCAAAAGAAATGTCTGGCTCCTTTGAGGGCAACAGGAAAAGTAGCATGTACAAAAAATGCATTGAGACAAACTAATCTAATAAAATAAGAAGTAAACTAAAGCTATATGGCTACAATCACTCAAAACTGTGGCAGTGAGGGATCTGAATGAAGCACTACCACATATGACAAGTGTCAGAAATGAAGTGCATTTAAATAATCAAGATCATTTCAACAGCATGCATCTGTTCCTCGATCCAGAAATCTGTAGAGACTTTTAGAAGTGTGTTTAGAAGGTAAAACAAATATAAAAGGCAAATCAAATGAGCTTTTTAACATTAAAAACAGTAGATCCTGCAGATTAAGATATGATTTCCCTGAAGATAGAGATATCTGTGTCTGCGGCCTTGGAAACTTAATTAAATTGAGGACACAAAGCTGTTTGGATAAATATGCATGATATCCTATTATCATAGCTGAGAGATGATTGTTGAGATTCACTCAATCCTCAACAAACAAGAGAGATATAATTCCTCTCCTTGACCACAAGCCATCCACGTGAGGGACAAAAGATCGCTATGCATATGTATTTTTAGGCTGGTAAGATTTGAAATGCAGTAAACAACTCCTTGTAGAAATGTTTTAGAGGGATGTTTAGCAATGGGATAAACCCCTTGTGCATACAAGACAGTGTTCAGAATACAAATTAGGATGTCTACAAATAAGAGATTTATCAAAATACTTCAGCAAACTGTCTTAGCCCTTATTTTACCGTGATTATTTAACTTTTGGTCACAGATGGAAAGCCCACACCAAGTATTATAGGAAGGTACTGTTTGTCACTATAAATTGTGCCATTAATGTCACAAGTGTTTATGAGTTATTTAGTATTTTATTTTTATTAGTATTTTATTTAATTTTACTTTCATATTTCTAAAGGTGAATCTTACAGTGTGGATGTACAGTCGTGGCCAAAAGTTTTGGCAGTGATATAAATTTTGTGTTTTGCAAAGTTTGCTGTTTAAGTTGTTGTTGTGTTCATTCATATTGTTTCTAGATTATTGTGTAGAGTGATCAGATGCATTTTAAATAATTGCTAAAAGCTTCATTCGCAAAAAAAACAAAAAAAAAACAAAAAAACTGGTGCTGCATCTCAATGTGCCTACTTATACTACGCCCTTAAAGTATTTACTCTTTTGGTGAAGAAAAAGTGCACACTTTTGAGTGTGTAGTAGAAGAGTAGGCAAGCTTTGGGACATACTATCACTTCACAACTGCGTCTTTAACAGATGCTCGGTCTCATAGTTACACACATCCTGTCACTGTAAACTGGCCTGTCAATCATCTTGTCACAGTTAACATCCTCCACATTGCATTTCATTTAACTTCCTACCGTATTGGAGAGAAAAGTAGTAGCACATTGATCTGCCAGTCTTTCATGCCAAGAACTCTGCTCATATTTTATGCATGATGCATTTAAAAGTTAACGACCAAACGGATGTTTATAAAAGTTTACATTGCTGTTGCAGATTAAATATAACACAGATAACATTAAATAAATATTTTTACCAGGTTAAATGTTGAATATTAGTAACTCAAACTCCTTTTTCTAAGCCTCTCTACCAATAACTGCAGGTCACGCACATCCGCCATGTTTGTAGTTATTTAACGCGTTTTATTCGTGTTTGTAGTTCTGGACAGAATCCTTCACCAAAGCGCAATGGATTGTGAGCAATATTAGCCATTAGAGTGTGCACGGATCCACACTTCAAAACTCGACCTGAAATAGTAGACCATCCGGGGACTTTTGGCATACTCTTTTCAACATACTATGCTTTGGGACACACTTATTCTAATCTCACTTATTATTTAGGATGGATAGTATGAACATTGAGACGCAGGGTAATTTCACTGTTTTTTTATCCTGACACAAAATGACCAGCTAACATTAATTGACTAATCACATCAGCAGCACATTTGAAAGTGTGAATGGGTACTAGTCAGGTGAAATCACTATCATACTAATTAGATTGTAAGAGCAGACTGATTGCTATAAAAAGAGGGAAGAAGCGCTTCCAATCATTGTGTTCTTGTTAGCAATGGTTACCTCCAAAGAAACATGTACAGCCATCATCGCTTTGCATCAAAATGGGCTCACATGCAAGGAAATTGCAACAAAGAATATTGCATCTAAACGAACCATTAACCGGATCATCAAGAACTTCAAGGAGAGAGGTTTGACTGCAGTGAAAATGTCTTCGGGACGTCCCAGAGTGTCCAGCAAGTGCCATGAGGACCATCTCCTCCTGAGGAGTCAGCTCAGCTGAGGAATTTCACCACCAGTGCAGAGCTTGCTCAGGAATGGCAGCAGGTTGGTGCGAGAGCATCTGCACGCACAGTGAGGCCAAGACTTTTGGATAAAAGCCTGGAGTCAAGAAGGGCAGCAAAGAAGCCACTTCTC